>NC_083707.1:13302196-13605227 GCF_033118175.1 Dama dama
ACTGAAGGACTTAGCAGCAGCAGCAGCATGCATATGTACTGTCTAAACTGTATTTTTATTACAAATTTGGTTCCTTATTAACACTAATTTGTAATTGTCTAACCTTATCATTAGTACGCACAAACAAGAATTAAGTACCTGTCTTCCACCCTGCTGGCTGAGTGGGTAAATAATCCACTTGCAATGCAAGAGACTTGGGTTTAATCCTGGGTCAGGAAGATCCCCTGGAGGAGGAAAATGGCAACCCACTCCAGTATTCTTGCCTGAGAAATCCCACAGACAGAGAAACCTGGTAGGCTACAGTCCAAAGGGTCTCAAAGAATGGGACGCAAGCGGCTAGACACAAACCAAAAACACACACCTTCAATTACACCCTCTCCCTCTTTTTCCTAAGAAGAATAAGCACTGAGTTGTTATATTTAGTAATTTTGTCAAATCAGAATGCAGCGATTATGTGGAAGGTTTGCTACTGCATAGTTTTAATCATATTAATGTGATCATTTCTTCCACTCATATGTATAATTGAATGCTGACCAATGCATATATTACAGATTTCTTTCAAGACTGTAGAAAATGAAAGAGGGTAGAGAACACTTACTCCAAAGCAAATTATTTTGATTTGGAAACTTGCACAATTAAGAGACCACAAAAATGTTAACAAAACACATAAAAATAATTAAGCACTCCCTTTTTGCCAGTGCCTTCCAAATGTAATCACATTCAATCATCACAATGATCTTATTAATTAGGTTACCATTCGTTTTTATTTTATTTGAAAAAAACATTTTATGTGCATAAAATATGATTAATTAGAAACACTGAATCATGGTGCACTTTCAGCATTGATCCAAGAATGACTATTTTAAAAAATTTACTTGGTATTTAGTTATTCATTATAAATTTAATAAGTAGATCTTCCCAGGTGGCACAGTGGTAAAGAATCTGCCTGCCAATGCGGGAGACCCAAGAGATGTGCGTTCAGTCTCTGCGTCAAGAAGATCCCCTGGAGAAGGAAATGGCAGTCCACTCCAGCATTCTTGCCTGGGAAATCCCATGGACAGAGGAGCCTGGTGGGCTACAGGCCATGGGGTTGCAGAGTCAGACATGACTGAGCATGCATGCATGCACATAATAAATATATGCTGACTGAGTGTAGAGTCTGATAAAGCAGAATTTTATTTGTGCTAGGCTAAGACTGTCATTTGTCATCATAACAGGACACAAGTCTACATAAGCAGGCCTGTCTACAAGGGCCCTGAATCTGTGTCTGTCCAGGGACCATCCCTTCTAACTGTATGCTTTGAGAGATTTCTAAAAATGAAAGTAGAAAATAAATGTGAAAAATATGCAGTTGTCAGGGTTGTGGCAGAGTGCACAAATTTTTTTTTTTTCTTGAGGAACTAGGGAAAATATCAATTAATGTTTTTAATTAGGAGGACTTTAATCAGCACTGCCGGCCTGAACAGATCTGTAGCTCTAGGTCAGACTAAGTATCATGCCTGTTTGAGACTTAGACATGCATAGCTTACTGGTTCACATGAGATTAACACCTGGCTAAAACAGAGCTTTTATAGGAAGCATAGAGTCCTCATTGAAGAAGACATAACATAAAGAGAGGGAGCCAGACCAGATAAGCTTAACCCAGGACCAAGTCTTTCCCATCATGATGTCTGTTACTTGAATTTATTCCATTTCCTAATATTAGACATGTGTTGGTGAGCAAACTAGACAGGGGCATAGCAGACAAAATGTCATTGCAGGCATAAGTACTACTATTCACATATAATATCTGAGTCTGGAATAATAAAAGAGCCCCTCTCCTTTGTCTAAGACCACTCTGCACCCACAGCCCTCAGGGCATCTGGAGACAGAGACCCCCCCCCCCCTCCCCCAGTAGCAGCCCTCTTAGCAGAGTCCTAGATCACCCAAGCAGAAATGGTGGTCCCTGGCAGAGAGTGGATATGCCCAGGGTCTGCAGGAGCTATCAGTAGCCGCCAGAGGGGGCGCTGATGCCTTGTGGACCAATCTGGTACCCTTGAGAGCTAAGGTTCATACAGCCCCTATGGAGAACAGTATGAAAGGTCTTTAAAAAAAAAACTAAAAGTAGAGCTACCATATATTCTGGCAACCCCACTCTTAGGCCTACATCTGGAGAAAAACGTGGTTCAAAAAGACACATGTACCCAATGTTCACTGCAGCACTGTTGACAATAGCCAAGAAATGGAGGAAACCTAAATGTCCATTGACACAAGAATGAATAAAGAAGATGTAGTACATTTATACAAAGGAATATTAAAAAGGATGAACTAATTCCACTTGCAGAAACATGGATGGACCTGGAGACTATCATACTAAGTGAAGTAAGTCAGAGAGAGACAGATATCATGGTATCACTTATATGCAGAATCTAAAGAAATGATATAAATGATATACATCATTTACAATATGAAATGATATATTTACAAAATAGAAACATACTCACAAACTTAGAGAAGGAATTTATGGTTACCTGGAAGAAGAGGGGACTAGATTAGGATTTTGGGATTGACATGTACATACTGCTATATTTAAAATAAAATGAGTTTCTATATAAAAAAGGAAAGAAAGCAAAGAAATCCTCCCAGGGACACTTCTTGGAATGCAAGAGAACATTTTCATCAGGGGTTGAGCTAAGCAGGAAGGGGCAGGCCAGAGCCAATGCCTTTGGCTTCTTTCAAGACTCAGCACATTTAGACCTGGAGAAAATGGAAGACAGAACATTCTCTGTCTTTTCTCCTCCTCCTTTCTCTAGCCCTTCAGCCTAGATCTTTTACTTTACTGAGAAACTTCTCACCACTGCCTTATTTCATTTTTTTATGATGATTGCTCAGTAATGTGAGAAATATCACAGTGACATGTGCAAATAGAAGGCCTATTTCAATACACTGACAGAATCAACTATGATCTCATATTTTTGGGCATGTTCATCACATATTGACTCAACACAGATCATTTTAAAAGGCTGATTTTTATCTCGGTTTTCATAAGAAAAAGTGAATTTTTTCCCAACAAAAGAAAAACTAAAAATGCCCAGCATTGCTAAACAACACACAAGAACCAGTATAACTAAACTGTAAAACTCCATCAGAAATAATCTCCAGAAGGAACACATTAGATTGGGAGAAGAGAAATAGAAACCAACACACATCTTAGAAATTCCATAGAACCGTTTAATCATCACAAATAAACTGTGGTGATAATTCCCAGAAGAGTGTGTCAGAGAAATTATACTCCTCATGCGGACCCATTGATCACTGACAGACTTTCAGGACTAAATTATTAGATGTAAAACTGACTGGTGGAAACAGAATTCCACTGGAAAACGGTAGGGAGTCCATTCAGACAATTTCTACTTGTCCTTTAAGCTCTAGTTTCTAAATTGCGCCTCTGTCTGCATCAGTTGAATCCAGTTTACTTCATCCTTATTTTAACAAAATAGGATTGTTGTAAATAAATATCTTCCTTACAAACAGGTCTCATTGCAATAACACACTTAGCAGAATAGTAAATTGAGTAAATATTAGTCACCTAAATTGTGGTTTTAGTCAGCCATCGAATTTTCCAGGAAAAAAAAAAAAAAATCAGGAGGAGAGAGGTTAAATTAATCAGTAAACATGTGAATCTGAGTCTCTTTTGTAAGCCTTAAAATCTGTTATGTTGTTAGCACTATAATAACTTCTGGGATGTTAATAACACAAGAACAGATTTCATCTAAGCCTATGATGAGCTTGAAACTTATTTAAGAAGACAACACAACATGAAGGAAAACAGCATATAAAAGCTGATAATAAATGTAAAATATGTGGCAGATTTTGATGTTAAAGGGAAACAGAAAAAAGAATTGCTGAGAGTCATATGAGCTTGGTCTTAAAAAGGTTTGAAGAAGTAAACCAAAAGCTTGGGGAATTATACCGCTGTCTTCAATCTGGATTTATCAATATGAAGTGGAGGGGAGCTGTACCACAAGGTAGTGAAGAGTGTTAGTTGTTCAGTCATGTCCAACTATTACGATCATAGACTGTGGGAAAAGATCCTAGGAACGGCGGCAGAAAGTGGCTTTCTTATGTAGGGTCACTTTGATTCTTTAACACACATTCCTCCTCCTATTGGGGCTCCGCTGGAGAAGGAAACAGCAACCCACTCCAGTATTCTTGCCTGTGAATCCCATGGACCGAGAAGCCTGGAGGGCTACAGTCCATGGGGTTGCAAAGGTTCAGACAGGATTTAGCAGCTAACACTTTCACTTTCACTTCCTCCATTTTCATGTTAATTCCTTTAAAAAATCTACATTGCTGATTCATGTCAATGTATGACAAAACCCACTGGGGGGGAAAAAAAAATGATCTTCATTTAATTTAGAATCACTTATCTAAAATGTTTGGTCATGAGACCAAGACAACATAGAATAAAGTTTACTTGATTCCCAGTTCTTGTTAAATCCATAGTTTATGGTTATGTGATTATAAAATTTAAAATAATTAGGAAAAATATTTCTCAAGTCCAAAGCCCTGGTTAGCTATAAAACACACATAATGAAATTTTAAATAAAATGTAGCCTGCAAGCTACAATGTGAATACACTACCTCAGAAGAAGTTATCCATCTATTTCCATTTCTTCCCCTCTTAAAATGAAAAAATAATGAGAGAAATCAGGAGTCTTGAAAATAAATTAATTGTTATTGAAGAAATAATTACTGAGGGTTTGGTTCTTTTTGTACTGAGTAAATTTGTCCGACTGTGAAAGATAAGAGTATATGTTTTTCATTAACAATGTTTTCACTGATTAAGTACTGATAAATGTTTTTAGTGAGTTGGTCAGATTAGTTTCAGTGTGAGGAATAATAAGGAAGTTATCACCATATGAAGAATTGTGACCTTTAGTTCAAGAAAAATTGCATTTTCTTGACCAAATTCTCCACCTGTGTTATAATCCCTGTACTCATCTGAGTTAGCTAGGAAAGCTTTTTTGCAGCTCTATGCTGAACGTATTTGTTATCTGCGCAACATGGTTATCACAGCATAGCCTAACAGATGCTGAATTTTTATACAATGAAAGTGGATTTTAGGACAAAAGTATGAAAAACAAATTGATAGTATAGGCTATCAATCAGTCAATCAATCAGTCCCTGAAATCCATTTGGTCCTTTGAATATGATTCTCACCACATAATATAGCCTGATTTTGAATCAAATGAATAAAATAAGCATACTTGCATGATTGATCTCTAAAAGCCTATGTTAACAAAATAATAGAGTCAAAATAATTCCTTCCTAAGACTGCGTTGAATTATCCTGTTGTATGAATTTCCCTGAACATAAGGTCCCAAAGAGAAAGCAGTTCTAATTAGAACTCTGTTAAATGTAGGCAAAAATATACACTCTATTATATTCCAAAAGTCCCTTGAGAGCAGAGACTTGGTCTTCTTCTGGTCTGGTCTTTATCACCATTGGTCCTTCTGAATTAAGTGCTGTGCCAGCCTAGAAATAGAACTCTAATAAGTATTTCTCGAAGAGTGAATAAATATTCTAATTTTCTTTTTGTTCTCTAAACCAGATCAAGTGGGGTAAGAGACTCTTTAAAATATCAGGATATTGACATATATTTACTGACATGGCAAGCAGGTTGTAAGCATTGATACTGTGCTTTATTAATGAGTAAACACCAAAGGTGTGTGAGAATCTTGTGCTGCCATGGTTTAGCTATATCTGGTTAACATGTCAAAGGACTGGTGGTTTTGTGTTCTTACTTAACATTTTACACTTTGCCGATGCAGAATATCTTCTTGCCACCTGAGACCCTGGCTGGCATCAAGTCACCTCCTAGTCCATTAAAAGTGTTCTCTTTAAGTATCTTATCAACTGAGAACACTCTTCTGAACTTCCTTTAAGGATGACAAGTGAATATGTTAAATAAATTATTCTGTGCTACTACATGATTGGAAAAGACCCTTCTGCTGGGAAAGATTGAGGACAGGAGGGGAAGGGGCAACAGAGGATGAGATGGTTGGATGGCATCACAGATTCAATGGACATGATTCAGTGCAAACTCTGGAGATGGTGAAGGACAGGGAAGCCTGGCGTGCTGCAGGGCATGGGGTCACAAATAGTCGGATACAACTGCTCGACTGAACAACTATATTAACAGTGCTAAATATTAGTGTGGGCTTCCCTAGTGGCTCAGATGGTAAAGAAACTGCCTGCAATTCAGGAGACCCAGATTCAATCCCTGGGTTGGGAAGATCCCCTAGAAAAGGAAATGGCAACCCACTCCAGTATTCTTGCCTGGAGAATCCCATGGACAGAGGAGCCTGGCTGGCTACAGTTCATGGGGTTGCAAAGAGTTGGAGACGACTGAGCGACCAACACACACAAATATTGGTGTAAATATTAACAATAACTACAATGGATTATATTATATATCAAATTATACTTTAAAGGGATAATGGAACATGCTATAATTAAATGGCAGCTTTTGTCGACTTGAAACAAATAGAATGCCAGATATTTCTCCAGCAAAGATAGGTTTATTTGGCGTCATCAGAGAGTTGCAATTCAGGGTCTGTACCCATGTTGAGCCATGTGCAGTTTCCCCCAAGACAAGGGAAGGGTCCTTTCAGAGCAGGGAAAAGGAAGTTGGGAGGACTATGTTCAGCAAAAAGTCTACGGCTTTTCCTGGCTGAGTCCTTACTGGTCGCTGAGGGTCTTTCTTCTTCCTGTTGAGTGCATGCTCAGTTGCTCATTTGCGCCCGACTCTTTGTGACCCCATGGACTGTAGCCTGCCAGGCTCCTCTGTCCATGTGATTTCCTAGGCAAGGATACTGGAGTGAGTTGCCATTTTCTTTTCCAGGGGATCTTTCTGACCCCGGGATTGAACCCATTTCTCATTCATCTCCTGCATTGGCAGGTGGATTCTTTACCAGTGAGCACCTGGGAAGCCCTCTGTTCTTGTTCAGAGCTGTTATTTCAGGGTATGACAGCTCTCCCTTCTGGCTTTCCCATTCTATTTAATTGAGGCTCTTGTTTTATTGATCGTTGATGTATCCCACCTTGTTCTAAATCAAAGTTCCTCCCCCAGAGAAATCCAAACCCTGGCTCATCACCAACCCTCCTCCAACCCTGAACAGTGTTGATTTCACAGGGAGAAACCACTTTAGCTGCCAAAAAGTACACACAAAGCATGTTAGGGGATAAGTGACTTTCTGTTCATAATTTCCCCTCTGAAGCCACGCGTGAATTTTTAACAGCACAGCTTCGATAACAGTTTGTTTGTTTGTTTGTTTTTTGCTGTTTAACACTTATACCCCCAAACATAGAGGGGTGCACTAGCATAGGCCCCTTAAAGAAATCTCGGAATCATCTTCTACCTCTGCTTCTTGTAGCTTCAGACTTAGAATATGCAGGAGGCAATTGTGATTTTGCACAATCAGGTCACAGGACTGTGGAGGTGTTGGCTCCAGGCTCTTTCTGTTACAAACAGCGAGCTCACCCCTGGGAGAAAGATTCAGATACTCTGGGAAAACGGATTTGTTCTGAAACATACCACAGAGAAAGGTCTGAGTTCACATATTTACAAAAATTTTTGTAATAAACCTCCAGCTTATTTACTTAAAACCCAATTTTATTTTCACCTGTATGAATGCTGTCACAAGTAAGAGGAAAAGGTGAGTGAGAAAGCAGATGTCAGTTGGCATCACTTGGAGGGTGATACTGGAATGGAGTCAGTGTTGATGAACCCTTCCCTGTGGGTGATTGAAAAATGCAATCCTTAAAATCAGGGAAGGCAGAATTCTTTATTTTTCTCTATCCTTTGTATTCTTCCAACTTTTAGATCTAAGGAAAGAAAATGAACATTTGCAAACATTAACATATACTGATATCTCTTTAAATATCTCATGAGTAGAATATCTCATGTAGATTTTCATGGATTTCTGTGCTTCATCCTATCACATAAGGATGAACAACCCATTTACTTATTGAAATTCTGACCCTGGTGTGATGAGGCATCTTTATTCTTGATTTCAAGTTACTGATCCCAGCAAATTTTGCCCCTGGTATCCAACATCCTTGAGACATTTTTTTTTCCCCTCTAAGCCATTATCTTTAGACTAGTTTTCCTCATACAGTTCTACCCCTGTGTTTTCACATATAAGAATAAATCTACAAGTGTTAATGCATAAAGCACATAGGAATGTAATGAGCTTCCTCAACAACGATAAAGAGGAGGCTCTAAGGTAGACATTACTGACATCTTCATTTTATCAGTGAAGGTATTATGACATCTTTGACTTTTATTGAAGCTCGGAGTAAGCAATTTGCCTTTGACACACAGATAAACAGTAATGGGTCTGGGATTTAAACACATCATCCTGGAAAGCCTCTTCTCTTTCCACAAACCATGTGCCTTGCACCTCCCAAGCCCTCAGCTTTCTTCTATATAGTTATGTGAATTACATGCATAAATATGAAAAGATTCTGAAATTTTATTTTTTAACTATTTTATTTCTCCTTCTTGATTTATTGATCTATAATTGATATATACTCTTATATAAGTTTAAGGTATACAGCTTAATGATTTAATGATGAAATCATTACTACAATAAGTTTAAATACCATTTAAATAAATTAAAGTATTAATTATATTTAAGTTAGACTCATACAAATCTAAACATTATATAAAGCCACACATTTAGGTTAATTTGCTTTTCTTGGGTTTTTATTAGTAGAATGGATGATAATCTCAAGAAGATACTGTTGATTATCAATTTGTTATTAATATTATACTTGGGCTTCCCTGGAGGCTCAATGGTAAATAATCTGCCTGCCAATGAAGGAGACACGGGTTCAATCTCTGATTATGGAAGATCCTGCATGCCAAGGAACAGCTAAGCCCATGCCCCATGACTACTGAGTCTGTGTTCTAGAGCCCAGGAGCCACAACTACTGAGCCCATGTATGCAAACTACTGAAGCCCATGCACGCTAGAGCCCATGATCTGCAACCAGAGATGCCACCGCAATGAGAAGCCCATGTCCTGCAAGTAGAGAGTAGTGCCCGCTCGCCACCAGTACAGAGAAGCTCGTGTAGCAACAAAGACCCAGCACAGCCAGAAATAAATACATTTTTAAGAAGAGTCCATTAAAAATATATTATCCTTGAATGGTTGCTGCTTCTCTTTCTCATAGGTCTCTTATTAATAATAGTATCACTAATTGTGTCTGTCTTCAGTTCAGGTCAGTCGCTCACTCGTGTCCAACTCTTCGAGACCCCATGGACTGCAGCACGCCAGGCCTCCCTGTCCATCACCAGCTCCCAGAGCTTACTCAAACTCATGTCCATTGAGTCAGTGATGCCATCCAGCCATCTCATCCTCTGTCGTCCCCTTCTCCTCCTGCCTTCAATCTTTGCCAGCATCAGGGTCTTTTCAAATGAGTCAGTTCTTCACATCAGATGGCCAAAGTGTCTGTCTTACTAGAGTCTAAAAGAAAAACTGAAGTGAGCTTTGATCTTATAAGTGCTTGAGAGATGATTGTTTCTCAAAATTTGTAAATATTGCTCTTTGAATTTTATATCTTCTTGGCTTTCCCTTGTACTCTTTTCCCTATGAAAAATCCAAGTAATTTCTATATAGAAGAATTACCAGTCTTATTCCAAAATTGAGAAGGGAAAACAAATTAAAAACTCTTCAATTTCTGAACTCAAATTTCCTCTTCTTTTTCTTATGTGGAAAATTTGGTGTGAAATATTAGAGATGTGGAAACATATTTCAGAAATGAACAGATGGAAGAATTGCAAAGGAAAAAAATGTTTAGATTAAACTACACAAAAACATTGCAAAATATCCATAGAAATTAAAGTGTACATGACAATCTTCAAAAATGTTTTCAAGACTGCATGACTGACAATCAAATGTCTTTAACATATGGATAATTTTAAAAAAACAAAAGCAAATATTTAGTGTTGTTGTTGTTGTTTAGTCGCTAAGCTGTGTCCAACTCCTTTGCAACCTCATGGACTGTAGCTTGCCAGGCTCCTCTGTCCATGGGATTCACCAGGCAAGAATACTGAAGAGGGTAGCCATTCCCTTCTCCAGGGGATCTTTCTGATCCAGTGATCGAAACTGGGTCTCCTGCATTGCAGGCAAGTTCTTTACCATCTCAGCCACCAGGAAAGCCCTTTTGTAGGTTAGCAAAGATGGAAACTGTGAAGCCAATTAGAAAACTGTGCTTTACGGTCTGCAAGAAGTTAAATACTTCAACCCCTCACTGTGTGTTGAATGTTGTCCAGCATAAATATACGTCTCTCAAATTCTGTCAGCAGAACCTTACATGGAAAAATAATCATTCTGATGTAATTAAATTAAGCATTTTAAGTTGAGGTCATCCTGGATTTCCTAGGATGGACCCTAACTCCAATGACACATGTCCTCATAAAAGTCACATAGAGGGACACATACAGAGAATACCATGTGCCTGTGGAAGCAGAGATTGGAGCTATTTAATCACAAGCCAAAAAATGCAAGCAGCCACCAAGAGCTGGAGGAATCAAAGACAAATTCCCTAAGAGCCCTGGGAGGGAGCACAGTCCTGCCAACACCTTGCTTTGAGACGGAGAAACACACAAAGGCACTAAAATAGATAAATCAAAAAAGACCTCTGCTTGGCAAAGGAGCAAATTATTGAGACACACAATAACTTGGATAGATCTCAAGGGCATTTTGTTAAGTAAAAATGCCAATATCAAAAGGTCACCTGCTGTAGGATTCCATTTATATAACATTTTTGAAATGGCAAAAATTATAGATGAAAGCAGATTAGTGGTTGTCAGGGGTTAGGGACAGTGGGGCAAGTGTGATGGATGTGGCTACAAAGGGGTAGCGCGAGGGTGATCTTTGTGGTAAAACAATAGTTCTGCGTCTTGATTGCATTGACAGTCACACAAATTTACACATGTGACAGGATGGCACTGAACTTTATATATATATTGAACAAATATGAATTTCCTGGTTTTGAAATTGTGCTGTAATTACATATAATGTGAGCATTGGGGGAAACCGGGTGAAGGACACTGTTCAGTGCTATTTTTGCTGCTTCCTGGGAAGCTCTAAATATTTTCTAATAAAAATATTTGAAATATCATTATCAAGATGATGACAACCATTTTGGCTTACTCACCCAAACTTTTAAAACGTGGACAAGTTAGGAACAATTGGTTTAGTATTTTGAAAAGTATTCCTAGAGAAATATTGTATTCATGCACACAGATGTAGCTAGAAGATGAGTCATTACAGTTTTAGAAATATTAGGAATAATTTGACTGTAAAATAGAAAGTTACTCCAAGGGCATACTACCCACCTTTTAAAATTCTACTATAGAAGAAAAATCTGTCTGATTACATATAAAAATGCAAATAAGTTACTTATTTTTATTGGAATTATTATGCATTAAGATTTTTCACCTTACTTTTCTCATGTTGTTCTACTTTTTTCCATTATATAACTAATGTGAGATAAATATTTTATCATAGTTTATCATACATAGGCCATATATTAGTTTGTCTTACATAAAGAACAGGCTTCCTCAGTGGCTCGGCAGTAAAGAATCCACCTCTAAACCAGGAGACATTGGTTCCATCTCTGGGTCAGGAAGATCCCCTGGAGGAGGGCATGGCAAGCCACTCCAGTAGTCTTGCCTGGAGAATCCCAAGGACAGAGGTACCTGGCAGGCTACAGTCCATAGGGTCACAAAGAATCAGACATGACTGAAGCGTCTGAACATGCATGAATGCACATATAGTGAAAAAAAAGTCCCGAGTTTCTCCTGGCTTATGCTTTCTAAAAAGATGGTTAATAACATTCCCAGGAAATGTCATGGCAACTACACAAATGAGGGATTCCATTCCCAGTTCTCATTAAGATTCCTCCTATACAGATAGAATGCACCATCAGAAAAAGAAAGCACCGCATCCACATAAATTTTTAAAAAACTGATCTCCTTAAGCAGACCAGATATCCATTGGGCCGGCAAAACCAGTGCTTAACAAGACAAGGGCTAGTGTCTCACTTCTGTGCCTGACTGAACAGGCAAAAGTGAAGACTCCATTTTTGAGCATCAACAGGAGCTAGTCCAATATCTAAATAATACAGGCTCTCACAAAAACCATTGGTATCCCACTGTATCTCAGCCAACCTGAGCTAAGGGTGTATGACTCTCCAAGATTACTGGCTTCTAAGGGCGTCCTTAGAAATAAGGAAACGAGATTTATCATGATCTGTGTGTGCTCAGTCGTGTCTCTTTGCGACCCTTTGGAGTGTAGCCCGCCAAGCTTCTCTGTCCATGGAATATTTCAGGCAAGAATACGGAAGTGGGTTGCCATTTCTTCCTCCAAGGGATCTTCCTAACCCGGGGATCAAACCCTCATCTCCTGCACGGCAGGAGGATTCTTTAGGCTGAGCCGTCTGGGAAGCCCTTATCATGATCCACCCTGTATCAAGGATGGTTCCTCACATGTAGATACTGTAAATGCTTCACAGTGTTCATTTTAGTCTGTCGGTGTAGTCATTTTGGTCAGGTTCACAGATTTCTTGCAGGTTTAATTATTTATAGGAAGCTGGGCTAAGAGGGGCTCCTTGACTACTTTGTTTGAAAGTCTTTTGTCCAAGGTCAAATGAAGCAGACAAGCAGTGGTCTTATATTATTCTCTCTGGATGAGGTATGCAGAAATGAGAGATACTTTTTCAGTATCCTCACCAGGTGTTGAAGCCCCAGTGGGAAACAGTAGGATTTGGGAAATAAAAGCATCTTCTTTTTTTCCTGTCTCTATTCTATATTTTCCTAAGCTAGCAGAGAATATATGCATTTAACAATGAGTTAAGCTGTTTTTAATACTTTCTATCAGTCAGAGTTAGGAAGAACCCTACCAGTATAATTGTGTCAAACATATTTCTGAGTTTCAGATATGATAAAAAGAGATAATGGGATTCTTCATTTAAACTAGAGACAATAGGATGCGAATGTGATTGTTTATGTATAATAATGAGAGCATTTAGGAGAGTGCAGTTCTTTGAGAACAAAGTTAGTTTATACTTTAATCAGATGTGACTTCCCTTAAAATTTGTTCTACTTTAGAATATAGACAAGAAAGCAATTACAATTTTTAGATTAAAATTACTACTTCTCTAATGTCAAAATGAAGATATGTGAAAAAACATGCATATGAAGAGAATTCTAATCCTTGAATTTTGCATGAAATTACCCTAATACATAAAGAAAAGGAAAGTATGTCTGTTGTATTCAAAGCACAGATTTGTAAACAATAATACCTTTTATTTCCAGGGTATGAAATATATTTCACAGCGTGTTTTCATGAACATAAACTAAAGCATTAAGACAACAAACAAACAAAACTCTACAGTGAATGCTGAATCTATAAATTTAGCAATAGACTTGGGCTAATACCAGGAAATGAGGAAAATCTACCAGCAAATTTATTAATAAGAACCATGTTTTTATGATCTATTGCCAATAAGAGTTAACTATTAACTAATTTAAATGTGTGTGAAAAGATTTAAAATTGTATTTCTTTGGTAATATTAGCTTAATGAATAGCCATCTAAAGATGCTAAGGATATATTCAGGTCAAATATAATGAAACTTTCAAGCACTTGAAATTCACTTTTCTTTTTTATTATGTGCAAATAAAAATAGAGAAAAATACTCCACTAACAAATTAGATTACTGTTTACAAGCATTTAAAGTTTTAGGAGGCAAATGAAGTTTTAAAAAGACACACTAGAGTCATTATATTTTTTTCATTCTTGACTAACTGAAAGTCAGGATGACCTTTTCAAAGGTGGTGACATTTCTAATGTTCAGAGAAAGACTGAAGAATTAAAATTTATCTAATGCAAAAAACCTAGAACATCTGGCTGAAAATCCTTAAATTTACACTTTTTTGTAAGCAACTTGCCATTTGTAGCTCTTCTGTCACTGAGGTAGCTAAATGATGCTCTGATGGGGGAGTACCTAGAACAATAGGCGCCCTGGATGTTCATGAATTGTGGGATCAGGTTTGAGCTCATTCACATCCATCCTATTTAATGAATGCACAGTATTAATTCTAACCAGCAAAAGAATTAACCACTGGAATGGGTGAAAACAGACTCTCGACCCTAGTGAGGTGATCTGGGGACAAGGTCTTTCCTTACTAGACAGGTACAAAGTCATTTAAGTATTCAGAGTGGGCAATGTCTATATAACAACTTCCTCTGAAGTAAGTGGTGATAGAAAGTAGTATATATATATATATATAGGCTTCCCTTGTGACTCAGTAAAAAGAATCTATGTGCCAATTCAGGAAATGCTGGTTCAATCCCTGGGTCAGGAAGATCCCCTGGAGGAAGGCATGGCAAACCACTCCAGTGTTCTTGCCTGGAGAATCCTATGGACAGAGGAGAGTGGCAGGCTACAGTCCATAGGATCACAAAGAGTCGGACACGACTGAAGCGATTTAGTAAACATGGGGAAGAATTGACAGTTTTGTTACCAATAAGAAGTAGTATGGAATCCAGAAAGAGGGCATTGATGAAATTTTCTGCAGGGCAGCAATGGAGACACAGACATAGAGAACAACAACAACGACAAATTGATATAGACCAAAAACAAAAAGGTACTTGTTTCAGAAAACCAGCCATTTTATGATTTTTTCAAACCAAACAATGTCTATAGAGCTACGGTGCCTATATTCTGGCCTAGTCTATAGCAACACAAATTAGACTTAAAATAGAAGTGAAAAAAAGTAGACACTGCAGATGTAGTTACAACCAGTGGGAGATGGTTCTAATTTGAGATGGTTGTGTCACCTGTCAATTACTTCCAATCTCCTCAGTCAGAAGAGTTTAGCTAAAATGTATACTCCAGAGGGGTCAGCTAAAATTAAAATACTCTAACAGGGAATCCACACTCCAGGTGTGGTTATTTAGCAATTGAAACCCCTCCAGGGATAGCTAAAACAACTTTAAATCATCCTAAATCTTACCTAAATCTTATCAACTTATAAGTTATCTTATTAACTTATCCTTTATCTTATCCAATAAAGAAGTAAGAAATTGTTTTCATTGATGAAGTGAGGAATGATGAGGCTCTTAGTTACTCAGAAAGGTTGTATCAGTGTTGCTCTCCCCACATGAATAGTGTGTTAAGAATCCTACAAGCCCATCAGCCTAGTATTTATTCAGGATCGCTCTAGATCTGAAACACGTAAAGTTCAGTTCAGTTCAGTTGCTCAGTTGTGTCTGACTTTTTGCAACCCCATGGACTGCAGCATGCCAGGACTCCTTGTCCATCACCAACTCCTGGAGTTTACTCAAAT
Organism: Dama dama; assembly: GCF_033118175.1. NCBI lineage: Eukaryota > Metazoa > Chordata > Mammalia > Artiodactyla > Cervidae > Dama > Dama dama. Next base: position 13,317,603 of record NC_083707.1, read on the forward strand.
TCATGTCCATCGAGTCTCTGATGCCATCCAACCATCTCATCCTCTGTTGTCCCCTCCTCCTCCTGCCCCCAATCCTTCCCATGGTTTTGTTAGATGTTAACATAAGAACAAGCTGGCTAAAGGACATGTGGGAGCTCCCAGGATGACTTTTGCAACTTTTCTGTGGGTCCAGAATTATCTCAAAATAAAATCTAAGAGAGAGAAAAAGAGAAAAGGAAAATTATATCTTAAAAATTTAACCTTAAAGATCATTCAAACCAAATTCCTGAAGTAATAACCTATACTATATGGTTCACAGATATAAGGCAAAATAAAATAAAATCACAACTATGATATTCTTCATATTTTGAAGGATAAAAATTTGTTATTTTTGGAGATGTTCTCTATGTTTTCACTACATTATACTGCAACTAAAATACAGATAGAGTGCTAACAGGAAGATTAATCATGATTAAAAAGTAAATGAAATCACAATATGTAGAATATAATCAAAGACTGTGCAGGACTTAAATACACTAATTAAAATGCAATTTGAAATTGAAATAAGAGAAAATGATATTTAAATTTAAGTAACAAAAAAACATAATTTCCACATTGCTTCAAGAGCTCCTAATGCTTGAAAGTAAAGAAGAGAATATGATGAAAATATATATTATGCTTTCTGTATGCTTGATGAAGCCATTTCTATGTCATGAATAACAATGGTGATATTGTTCCAATGGAATAAAGTGGAAAAGCCATTGTTGGACTGTCAGAGGATGAAAGACTATGGTACTAAGAATACTAAGTATAACTATTAATAATCAAAAGATGTGAATTCTAATGGTACCCCACAGACATTTGAGAAGATATTAGAAGTTCTTCACAATGATGAAGTGAAGATGCAATTAATTAGTCTACAATGTACTGAACAATGTCATAGTATAAATAATTTTAATCGGTTGTCAAAGTAAAGCATTTTCATTCAGATTGTTATTCAAGTCATTCTGCTCACATTGAAACTCAGGCTCAGGAAAGGCTAGGAAGAGAGAGATAAATATCCATGCAAAGATAGTTACTTTTCTTTTAAAAAGGCCATTTAGAAATGCCTGAATATTAGTAAACCTGGATTGCAGTGTTTCATTGTGATTTTAAAGTCTACAAACTCAAACTATCTTGCAAAACATTTATTTTCTAAAAATTCATCCATTTCCAAAATAGCTATCAAGTATCTATTGTATATCAGAAACTGGAATATAGGTATATTGTTGTATAAATATATAAAAACAGCATCCCTCGTGAAGCATGTATTCAATTCAATTAGGACTTTTTCGTCACAAATAACTAAAAACTCAAGCTAAATTAGCGTAGGCTAAAAGAATATATGTTTTAGGTGAAATCACCTGAAAATTCAAGCGATGGAACAGGTATCACCCAAGCCTAGACTCCCTAACTGATCCACGAGTTTGCTTGTTGGACTCTGTCTCAAGGACCACATAGTATTAAGTCCAGCACACAAGCCTTCAATATCTAAACCACCTCAGATCTCCTGTGTGGTCCTAAAAAGAGTAAGCCTTTTTGTGAGAACACAAATTAAAAAATGCATTGCATATTATTTGCTTTGATTAGATTCTATGCCAGTCCTTGAACAAATTTCTTGGCCATATGAATATGAAGAATGAATTAACTCATGCTTGGATTTTCTGTTACACCTACAAGGAGTGAGGGATGAAGTCACATTACAAAAACCATATGTACTGGGTGGTGATGGCAGCAAAAGGAATATTATCAGAGCAGGAACGTGCTTACCAGGTGACTTGGTGGTAAAGAATCTACCTGCCAATGCAAGAGTCACAGGAGACTCTGGTTTGATCTCTGCGTCAGGGAGATTCCCTGGAGGAGAAAATGGCAACCCACTGCAGTGTTCTTGACTGGGTAATCCCATAAACAGAGGAATCTGGTCCATGAGATCGCAGAATCAGACATGACTTAATGACTGAGCATGCAATCACGCATCTTTGAGACCGACTTCATATAATAGTCAAACCTGATTCTAGTACTCTACTGTTGTAGGATCAGCACAAAATAGGAACATTATTACTTGCTTGGTAAATAAACTATTAAATGTAGCAGAAGGTCACACAAGAACAAATTATTGCAGGACCGTCGTATGATCATAAATTACCTCATTGCTAGAATTAATAGTGGGTATGTTCATTTAAAATACAAGCACACACATTTATTTCTCATGCAGACATATAGTTATTAAACTTTTAAAAGGTTATGATAAGAACAATCGATAAATAAAATTAAATGTCAAAATAAATATTTTCCATATGGTTGACATTCAATCTAATAGTGATTTAGCAGATACTTAAAACCAGACCAGTGTTGTATAGTGGAAATATAATGCAAGCCACATAAGGAAAGTGAAATGTTTTAGTACATATATGGAAGAATAAAATGAAATAAGTGAAAGTGATCAAAATAATACATATTTTGTTTAATACCATATGCCTTAAATATTACAGATTCAGCAATCAATGTAATAAATAAATTAAATAGATTAGAACTTTTGTTTAATTTTGAGAGCACCTCTCAATTCAAACTTGGTGCAATTCAAGTATTTATTAGTAATGTTTCTTATGGCTATCATATGAACATAAAAGCCTAAAGAAAATGAAGGCTGCAATGATGAAAATTAAAATGTTTTAATTTCAGGTACTTGCAATCTCATGTAGTAAACTACATATGTGATTAGACCCATAAAATGTAATATTTTAAGATAAAAACAAAAAAAGATATTTGTAAAAATAGAATGACGTCAATTCCAATCAAAGGGATTAAAAGGGTTAAATTCTGAGCTCCCCAAGTTAAAGCACAAAATTAAATTTTTTTCTACAGTAGAAATTTCATATATTTTTTGAAGATGAGATCAGAATTGATCATATTTAATCAACATATAGAGACAATTTGGTGAAATGAGAGGACGGTGAAGTACATCATAACTAACTCTTCTAATCTTCGTTTTTGAATGTATTAGCTGTGTGATTTGAGGTCAATTCTCTATTGCTTTCTCTGTACACCTAGAGGGATTAGAACTGTTGTTGCTTGTCAATCACTAAGTCATGTCTGACTCTTTGTGACCCCAAAAACTTCAGCACAGCAGGCTTCCTGGACCTTCTTTATCTGCCTGAGTTTGCTCAGATTCATATCCACTTTATTAGTGATGCCTTCCAACCATCTCATCCTCTGTGACCCCCATCTCCTCCTGCCTTCAATCTTTTGTAGTATGAATCTTTTCTAATGAGTCAGCTCTTCCCATCAAGCGGCCAGAGTATTGGAGCTTCAGCTTCAGCATCAGTCCTTCCAACAAATCATTCATTTCAGTCACTCAGTTGTATCCCACTCTTCGCGACACTGTGGACTTCAGCGTGCCAAGCCTCCCTGTCCATGAGCATCTCCCAGAGTTTACTCAAACTCATGTCCATTGAGTCGGTGATGCCATCCAACCGTCTTATCCTCTGTTGTCCCCTTTTCTTCCTGCCTTCAATCTTTCCCAGCATCAGGATCTTTTCAAATGAGTCAGTTCTTTGCATCAGGTGGCCAAAGTATTGGAGTTTCAGCTTCAACATCAGTCCTTCCAATGAATATTTAGGATTGCTTTCCTTTAGGATTGATTGGTTTGATCTCCTTGCAGTCCAAGGGACTCTTAAGAATCTTCTCCAGCACCACAGTTTAAAAGCATCAATTCTTTGGTGCTCAGCGTTTTTCACAGTCCAACTCTCACATCTGTACATGAATGACTGCTGGAAAAACCATAGCTTTGACTATATGGACCTTTGTTGGCAAAGTGATGTCTCTGTTTTTTAATACACTGTCAAGGTTTGTCATAGCTTTTGTTCCAAGAAGCAAGCATCTTTTAACTTCATGGCTGCAGTCACTGTCTGGAGTGATTTTGGAGCCCAAGAAAATAAAATCTGTCACTGTTTCCACTTCTTCCTCTTTTATTTGCCGTGAAGTGATGGGACTGAATGCCATGATCTTAGAGCTAGCACATACAACATTAGTGAATGACACTTAGAAAATTGTTCTATATAGTACTTGTCATATATTTTAGAGTATTACTTGTTAGTTTAATTATTATTATTTCAAAATATAAATGGATTTTAAATGTCACTTATAAAATGTTTGTTTCAGGCCTATATTCTAATTTATTGATTCTCAACTAGGGCAATTTTACCTCCCAGAGAACTATTAGAAATGTAAAGAGACATCAGTTGCTACAACTAGGTGGGGGCGCCCCTAGCATCTAACAGGTAGAGGACAGAGACAGAGATAAATGACTCATGATGTACACTCTCTTCCCCAACCTGAACACATACAAAATTATTTGGGCCCAAATGCCAAAAGGACTGAGATTGAGAAATTCTGCTATAACTGAAAAGCAAATATAAACTTTCAGAAGATAGTGTCTATCATCCATAAGCTAGCAAATTTTCAATTATTTTTAAAATTAGCTTCTCTTATCAAGAACTGGACTTTTTTCCCCATAATCTCTCAAATGTTGGCTAGTCTTGGCTTGCTTTGGCCACATTTGTGGTGGCAGTAACTGTCTGTTTCCCACACTCGATCCCAAGAAATTTTCATATTCCACTCACTCACTATTTATTATGCACCAAGGGATCCAGTCCAAGCTAACCTTCATGAGAACTAGACCTGATGTGTACCAGTCAAGGCCAACCCACAAGCTGGCTGAACACTGCACTAGCAAGTCTGCCCAACTGACCTATTGACTTGTGAACAAAATAAAAGCTTTCTGTTGTTTACCAAACGAAGTTTGCGAATGTTATTCAACAATGTCTGGCAGACACCCTGCCTATTCTTCCTTATATTTCTCAACCAAGAGCTTTAAAGAAGTGTGTATGCTGACCACTATTGAGAAGCAAAAGGTGGGAAGTTTCTAGAATACTTGGTACTTGAAGATTTTAATGAAGAGCAATTATTTTGAATCTATTAGTACAGTGATTTTTCACTTGCCATCTATATAGCAAATACCCATGTCTAGAAATTTTTTTGTCCCCTACCAAAACATAGACTTACATTTATAATAGAAGAAACATGCTTTAGAATTCTTAAAGAGATGGGAATATCAGACCACCTAACCTGCCTCTTGAGAAATCTGTTTGCAGGTCAGGAAGCAACAGTTAGAACTGGACATGGAACAACAGACTGGTTCCAAATAGGAAAAGGAGTACATCAAGTCTGTGTATTGTCTTCCTGCTTATTTAACTTACATGCAGAGTACATCATGAGAAATGCTGGGCTGGATGAAGCACAAACGAATCAAGATTGCTGGGAGAAATATCAATAACCTCAGATATGCAGATGACACCACCCTTACGGCAGAAAGTGAAGAAGAACTAAAAAGCCTCTTGATGAAAGTGAAAGAGGAGAGTGAAAAAGTTGGCTTAAAGCTCAACATTCAGAAAACTAAGATCAATGGCATCTGGTCCCATCACTTCATGGCAAATAGATGGGGAAACAGTGGAAATAGTAAGAGACTTTATTTTTGGGGCTCCAAAGTCACGGCAATTGGTGACCATAGCCATGAAATTAAGAGACACTTACTCCTTGGAAGGAAAGTTATGACCAACCTAGACAGCATATTTAAAAGCAGAGACATTACTTTGCCAACAAAGGTCCTTCTAGTTAAGGATATGGTTTTTCCAGTGGGCATGGATGGATGTGAGTTGGACTATAAAGAAAGCTGAGTGCCAAAGAATTGATGCTTTTGAATTGTGGTGCTGGAGAAGACTCTAGAGAGTCCCTTGGGCTGCAAGGAGATCTAACCAGTCTATCCTGAAGGAAATCAGTCCTGGGTGTTTATTGGAAGGACTGATGCTAAAGCTGAAACTCCAATACTTTGGCCATCTGATGAGAACTGACTCATTGGAAAAGACTCTAATACTGGGAAAGATTGAAGGTGTGAGGAGAAGGGGATGACAGACAATGAGATGGTCGGATGGCATCACCAACTCAATGGACATGAGTTTGAATGAACTCTGAGAGTTGGTGATGGACAGGGAGGCTTGGCATGCTGCAGTCCATGGGGTCACGACACGACTGAGCAACTGAACTGAACTGAATGTTTATTAATAGAAGAAATATGTTTTAGAATTACTGAGAATGCCAAGAACACAAATATTATCTAATCAGAAAATGTTTTAGAAAATATAGTTCCAAAGTGATTATGTAGATAAAGCATATATATTTATTTTATTAAATTAGTTTATATAACTTTATCTGAATATAAAATTTCACTTTCTATATGGTTACCTTTCCAAAGTCTCCTTTTTTCCCCAAACTAAAGTCTAAAGAAAAATCAAATATTAAGATATAATCAATAATACAGGATGCTTTAATTCTGTTTCTTTTTTTCTATGATAATAAATAAGAAAGACAATTTAATAGAAAATCTAAGATGTATCATTTATAAATTAAGAACAAGAATTGCTGAAAATTGTCTTATTTCATAAGCATTAGGAAAAGACTAGTCATATAATAATATATATTCTTTAGGACTGAAGGAAAAAAAAAGAGAGAGCAGTTAATTTTAAAGATTAACTCGACAATTAGGAGAAAAATCTGGATTGCGGTCCAAGCTTTTCCCGTATGTGTGTGACCTTGGGCTGTTTCCACTTTTTAGATCACCTCTTAAATCATTTTTAATTGCAAATGTTACTATTCTCCAGGGGCTCAATATAAAAATTCTAACAATTCTATGTCCATATCCATTCATTCTGAGTAGCTCATTCACTATTCTCTAATCATGTAATTGACTTTCATATGCTCTTAAATAGACATGAAATAATGGTTTACTGAAGCAATTGGTCACACATATTTGCTCTGTCTGGAGTCGGAATCTGCAGAAACTCCTTTTCCCGTGGTCTACTTGCTGAAGTGCAAGCTTGCTTTTAAAGGTGAAGAAATAGTAAAATATTCTATTGGAAAAATAAACGCATGACATCACACATCAAAATTTCTCTTTAAGCATGAAATTATTTTAAATAAAGTGACATTAAAGTGGATTAGTCGAACTTAAATTTTTGACCATTCATGTTTATGCCATGTGAATCATCACTTCTTTGCTAGTAAGAGAAGCTAAAGGATACACAATCTTTTTTTATTGGGATCCTAAAATCTTTATTTTTCCTCCATTTTCTCCTCCTTATTTTACTACTTAATTAGGTTAAGAAAAACTCTCAAGTGAGACTAAAAATTTGATCCTGCACTATCATAAGGGGAAGATTTCCTATATTAAATTTTCTTATCATGCACTGCATATTAAAAAGAGAAATTATTTGCTATAACATTAAGCTGATACCCATCTAAATATAAATTTTTATGACAGTCAAGAATCGTGAAACTTTTATATAGGTAAGAGAAATCATAGGAATTACTGCTGTGGGAAATAACGATGGTTGAAGACTGTAATTATTGTTAATTCTTTCAGATGTATTTACACATCATAAATCCTCTTGGAGATTTCCTGCTGATATTGGCCTTCTATGTCCCAACCTATAAATAAAGAAAACAAAAGAAAGCAGAAAAAAAGATTTTTGAGGCATATAAATAATATTACAGAAAATCTACATTTTAGCTTAAGTGATACATTACATTACCCATCTCTGGTAAATTAAAAGCCATACTTTTCTCCCCATATAATGTAAGATCATCGGCTACTGCCTGTATTAAAGATATTTCCCATTTCTTTACTACTTATGTAGTAGACAAGGTTTGTTGTTGTTTTTGTTTGCCCTGCTATGATGAAGTGTGAATCTTTATTTTCTGGAATGGAAAATTAGCTAGAGTCCCCAAGTAAGCCTTGCTATCTTGTTATCCAAATATGAGCCTACTGTAATGTCACAATCATATTACTAATATTAAAGAATCCCCAAGTTCTTAATGCAATGTGCCACAAAAAATGTATGCCCAGGAAATGTTTACTCGAGAAAATGTTTACCAAAATAATATCACTTGTTAGTAAGAAGACTGAATGTTATTTTTGCTTTCATTTTGCAAAAAGAAATATGGTTGATCCTTGAACACCACAAGTTTGAACTGTATGGAACTGTTTACACATGGATTTCTTTTTTCTTTTAAAAAAATAAATACTCCATTACTGCTTCTTAAGTTGCTTGAATTTACAGATGCAGGAACTTTGAATACAGAGGAATCATGAATACAGAGGAACAGCTTGCACAGAGGGCCCATAGGTTATAGCTGGGTTTTTGACAGCCTAGAGGGCTAGTGGGCTTCCCTGGAAACACAGACGGTAAAGAATCCGCCTGCAATGTGGGAGACCTGGGTTCAATCCCTGGGTTGGGAAGATCTCCAGGAGAAGGGCATGGCAACCCACTCCAGTATTCTTGCCTGGAGAACCCCATGGACAGAGGATCCTGGGGGGCTACCATCCATGGGAATGCAACGAGTCAGACATGACTGAGCAACTAAGAACGGCACAGAAGATTGGTGCCCATCATCCTGATGATGTTCAAGCATCAATCGTATTGGGGTTGAATGACCTTTGGCACCGTAACATTTTGAAAAATTTATCTCCAAACTTCAATGTAGTTACATGATATTTATTTTTAATTTTTATAAATTATTAGTATAGTAAAGCAGAATATCCAAATACTAAAAAACATAGACTTGAAATAGAAATGGAAATTTGTTTTAGTTTGGTCACCCTTTACCACCAAGAAGGCAAAAATCTAAATCTGCCAGATGGAAAACAGTATTGTTTTCAAGAATTCTAGAGAAAATTCAGCCCAAGATTTAGCAAACCTTGCTGTCAAAACATGTGTCATTATATCTCACCTAATTCCCTGACATATGATATATACCTATTGCTATTTTTAATTCTCACTGATGAATTAGTGAGGCTGCGACTTTTTTATATTAGTACCTCATATATTTGAAGACATGTGAAAGTAGTCTGGGCTTCCCAGGTGGCACAGTGGTAAAGAATCTGCCTGCTAATGCAGGAGATGCAAGAGACGCAGGTTTGATCCCTGGGTCAGAGGAGGAAGCGGCATGCCACTCCAGTGTTCTTGCCTGAAAAATTCCGTGGACAGAGAAACTTGGCAGGCCACAGACCACGGGGTTGCAAAAAGTCAGACACGACTGACATGAAATCCATCTACAGATTTACTTTCTCAAGACAATTGTTTTTTCTATATATTCAGTCATTAGGGTCTACTGAAGCTCTGATTATAAATGCAGATGACCAGGTCACATACCACAACAAATGAATCTCAATTTTCAGAAGAGAGGTTTAGGTGTCTGAATTTTCAAAAAGCACCCCACGCCTATCTAATTACTAACATGTTTGTAAACACTTGCTAATAAATATTTTTGGTCAATGAATTATCTCTAATAATAGGGTAGGAAAATCTCTTTGCTTGAAAATATTGGACAGAATCAAATTGTAAAAAATAAATCTAGGTGGATTAAAGTCAAATGTCTAAAAGAAAATAATTGCCAAGAATTGTTTTTATCATGAAATAATCTCAAGAACCTTAGAAAGCTATACTTAAGGACTGAGACATTTCTATTTTTATTAATATTTTTATTTTTATACAATGCATGTTTATTAAAATTTTTTCAGAATTTTTTTTAAAAGGACAAAGAGAAGCAAGAAGAGTCACCTATACTTAAACTTTCAGATAAGATAATTGTTTACATTTTGGTGTCTAGTTTCTACTTGTCAATGCATGTACATTTTTTATAAAAATTGTGGCTCAGCTGGTAAAGAATCCACCTGCAATGCGGGAGACCTGGGTTCAATCCCTGGGTTGGGAAGATCCCCTGGAGAAGGGAAAGGCTACCAACTCCAGTATTCTGGCCTGGAGAATTCCATGAACTGTATAGTCTATGGGGTCACAAAGAGTCAGACACGACTGGGGGACTTTCACTTTAACTCTAATATGTATAAGTGTAAATTAATTTTTAACTAAAATATGTTGAAATTTTTCTTCATATTTTCATATCATCAAATATTCCTTCAACTTCAAATTTATTACATGTATACTTTTGGTTATTTAGATGTTTACATTTCAGTTAACAATTATGAAATTGTTCCATATTTTACTGCTTACTTAGTTTTTTTCTTAGAGATAATGTTTGGTGAATATCTTTATTGCTGACTCTTTTAATACATCCATGATCACTTCTGTGCCATATTTCCTTTGAAATCTCCAATTTGCCCCCCCCCCCCCAATCTCATCTTAACTTATTTTCAATAGTCTTTTATTAAAGCACCCATTTTCCTACATGCCAATACTTAGCATTAAGATTTGTTCATGCATTTTTCTCGCTTTATATTTTACACGTTGGAATATCAGGCAGATGCTGGAATATATAAATAAATTTGAAATGTTTATCATTTTCTGTGCTTCAGATTAGACTGAAAAGCAGGGGGATTATCTATTTCTTTAAGATTTAAAAGGCATTCTAGCATTAAATTATGAGAGACTGATACATAAAAGAGCATAATATATCAGAATATTGCTATTTTCTGATTTATACTGAGTAAGTGAACTTTAGTCATTTAGATATTCATGGGAATTATTTTCTTTTTTTAGGCTTAAAATTTATTAGTAAGAACTTCAACAACATAAGAGCTTCTTAACTTTTTTCCTTTTTAATCTGAGTATATCACTTTTCAAATTGTTTAAATGTGAAGTTCCTTTATTTCCATTTTTATTGAATTAAACTTTGTTTTTCTCATTAGATAAACCTTAAAAACAGTGCTTGTATTTACTTATTGATTCTTCTGGATTTTTTATCGTCCTTGTAAGTAAAATTGTGAGATGTGTGTTTTGCTTTAATTTGGTTCAAACGTAGCAATACATCCCCAATGTAGGAAGAAACTCCCCAGGGGATCTTCCCAACCCAGGGATCGAACCCGGGTATCCCGCATTGTAGGCAGACGCTTTTACCGCCTGAGCCACCAGGGAAGTCCGTAGCAAGACATATGCATGCATTATTTGTCTAGTAGATTATTTCCGTGGTAGCCAGACCTCACACACATGTAAATATCAGGCAGACTCTTGTAAATAGCTTTCAGTATCATCAATCAGTTCAATTCAGTTCAGTCGCTCAGTCGTATCTGACTGTTTGCGACCCCGTGAATCACAGCACGCCAGGCCTCCCTGTCCATCACAAACTCCCGGAGTTTACTCAAACTCATGCCCATCGAGTCGGTGATGCCATCCAGCCATCTCATCCTCTGTCGTCCCCTTCTCCTCCACAATCACCAGTTGCGGTTGTTTTAGTAAAGTGGTCTCCTCTTTTCCTGGCATCTTGTTCTGATTTCACGGATTCCGACTGATTACTTGCAAAATGCCAATTCTCATCATACGTTGACACTGGGGTCCTTTCTATGACAGTTCCACGTCGTACATTATAGGACGGTTCTCTTCATCCAAGACCTCAATACCCTTTCTGTTTTCTTGCCATTTGTTTTCTGAGGTTTTCTTTCTCTTCATTTATTTGGAAACATGATTTGGGATGATGTGAAATCAAGGAAGTGATGCATTACTGGTTGCATCAAAAAGCAACCGCTAGGTGGCACTGGTCAGTCAGTTCAGTCGCTCAGTCGTGTCCGACCCTTTGCGACCCCATGGACCGCAGCACACCAGGCCTCCCTGTCCATCACCAACTCCGAGTTTACTCAGACTCGTGTCCATTGAGTTGGTGACGCCATCCAACCACCTCATCCTCTGTCGTCCCTGTCTCCTCCAGCCTTCAATCTTTCCCAGCATCAGGGTCTTTTCAAATGAATCAGCTCTTCACATCAGGTGGCCAAAGTATTGGAGTTTCAGCTTCAGCATCAGTCCTTCCAATGAATATGCAGGACTGATTTCCTTTAGGATGGACTGGTTGGATCTCCTTGTGGTCCAAGGGACTCTGAAGAGTCTCCCCCAACACCACAGTTCAAAAGCATCCATTCGTCAGTGCTCAGCTTTCCTACTGAGGTCCTAAGGTGGGAGATTCCTTCTCAACTAGTACTGCAGGGGAATCGAAGTCTAATATAGGGAGGACTTCGTTGGTGGCTCAGATGGGAAAGAAATCTGCCTGCAATGCAGGAGACCCAGGTTCGATCCCTGGGTTAGGAAGATCTCCTGGAGAAAGAAACGGCAACCCACTCCAGTATTCTTGCCTGGAGAATCCCATGGACAAAGGAGTCTCTCGGGCTACAGTCCCTGGGGTAGCAAAGAGTGGGACATAGGAGAGTGACTAACACTTTCACTTTTCACGTGATCTCCCCTGTGAGTGTAGACTGGGACTAGTTCTGCACTGTTTTGGGGCACAACTGAGGAAACAGTTACTCCCATGGCTGCTGCATTCAGTGGCTCAGACAAGAAACCGTATTTTAAAATGTCCGGTTGCAAGACAACAGACACTTTCTTAACTTTGTGCATTTACAGTAGGGAAATCATGGTTTGGGAAGAACAACAGCCCAGTTCCCTTGTTCTAGAAATTCTGGGTCTCTAAATCATAAGTCAGATTCTGGGAGAAGTACAAAGGATTAGCTCACCTTTCTAACATAAACCCATTTTCATAAAATGAAATCTGCTTAGCCCATGAAAGTTATTCTTAGATAGGTTTACTTCAATTGAACTATTTTTGTTTTAAATTACCATTGTCTCTTCTTTCCAGATCCTTATTTTTAGCTCAATTAGTTTCTTTTTCTGTGGGGCCGTGATTTTCTTCTTTGTTACCTTTTACATATTTTATAAGGAAAAGCTTTATCCAAAATTACTATACAGTTGGCAATTTTTTACTGTAACATTTTGCAAGTCTTTGAAAGCATGAGAATCCAGTACTCTTTAATATTTTTTATTAATCCATATTGCCCTCAAATAAGTGAGAGGTTTTTTTTTTTTTAAATTTTAGATATTTGAGTATTTTGCTGTTTCAATTTAATTGACAAAGAGAAACTAATACAGCCAATCCGGTAGCCTAAGCCTTATCATAACCAACAGGGTATTATTTTTGAAGAACTGTTAATATATTATCCAATTTTTTTTACAGTTTTTAATAAAGGCAGCTTTTAACCTCTCCATCTTTTCCTGACATATTTCTAAAAGCCACAGTTTTCCAGCTTACCACTGAACGCTTTTCCCCTTCATATCAAGTTTCATTCCATTTGTTTCTGACCACTTGATCTTATGAAGTCATTTTCAATCTATCTGGAGACACGTTGAGGACACTGTTTTTATATTCTCATGCTAAGATATCAACTTTTGATTGAAAGTCCAAATCACAACAAGTCAGAACACATTAGCTACTATAATTTTCTTGGCTCAAGTATGTTTTGCATAACAGCTCTATTCTTGTTACAAATATGTTCAAACACTTTCTACTTAACTTTTCTTAATTTAGCCTAATCAATTCCATATTTTGGTATCTTTTGTAATCTAGCAAAATGGTAGAAGTTTACGGTGCATTCAGAAGTCACATGGGCAGTTCTGGAACAAAAGGGGATCCCACAAAAAGTGCAGAGTTATCTATACAAATAAATGGAGGAATCAGCATGCTGGCTTAAGAACCGGAATTCCATTCCCACCAAAGGTCTCTTTCTAAAGTTGGTATACATCATCTATATTCGTGAAATGAGAGTATCTAACATCCAACCACTGAACTAGACACCCAGTGAAATAATTTTTATGCGATAATACCCAAGTAGTATTTTTGTCCCATCAAATATACACATGGTATATACATATATACATATGTATACATATATACATGGTAAATTGTGTGCAAGTATACATATATACATGGTAAATTGTGTGCAGGTATTTCCTTTGCCAAAAATGTTCTGTAAGAGACATGACAAAGTAGTTATTATTTAAGACACAGAGATACACACACACACACACACACACAAGTGTACACAAAAGATACAAAGAGCAATTTCACCTTCTACATTTTTAGCATTATCCCTGTTTCTTTAGTGACTATTAACTTATTTACATGCATTTCCTTCATGAGAAGGACCATTAATGGACTGAAGAAAACTTCTGCTTTTAATGGTTGTTACCCATGATTAGACATAGCATTATAAAAATGATGTTTAATTTCTCCAAAGAAGACATACAGATGGCTAAGAAACACATGAAAAGATGCTCAACATCACTCATTATCAGAGAAATGCAAATCAAAACCACAATGAGGTACCATTACACGCCAGTCAGGATGGCTGCTATCCAAAAGTCTACAAGCAATAAATGCTGGAGAGGGTGTGGAGAAAAGGGAACCCTCTTACACTGTTGGTGGGAATGCAAACTAGTACAGCCACTATGGAGAACAGTGTGGAGATTCCTTAAAAAACTGGAAAGAGAACTGCCATATGACCCAGCAATCCCACTGCTGGGCGTACACACTGAGGAAACCAGATCTGAAAAAGACACATGCACCCCAATGTTCATCACAGCACTGTTTATAATAGCCAGGACATGGAAGCAACCTAGATGCCCATCAGCAGATGAATGCATAAGGAAGCTGTGGTACATATACACCATGGAATATTACTCAGCCATTAAAAAGAATTCATTTGAATCAGTTCTAATGAGATGGATGAAACTGGAGCCCATTATACAGGGTGAAGTAAGCCAGAAAGATAAACACCAATACAGTATACTACACATATATATGGAATTTAGAAAGATGATAATGATAACCCTATATGCAAGACAGAAAAAGAGACACAGAAATACAGAACAGATTTTTGGACTCTATGGGAGAAGGTGAGGGTGGGATGATCTGAGAGAATAGCATTGAAACATGTATATTATCAAGTGTGAAACAGATCGCCAGCCCAGGTTGGATGCATGAGACAAGTGCTCAGGGCTGGTGCACTGGGATGACCCAGAGAGATGGGATGGGGAGGGAGGTGGGAGGGGGGATCGGGATGGGGAACACATGTAAATCCATGGCTGATTCATGTCAATGTATGGCAAAACCACTACAATATTGTAAAGTAATTAGCCTCCAACTAATAAAAAATAAAGGAAGAACTGATGTTTAAAATTCACTTCCATCAACATATTTTTTTTTCCCCCCAGTGGGTTTTGTCATACATTGACATGAATCAGCCATGGATTTACACGTATTCCCCATCCTGATCCCCCCTCCCACCTCCCTCTCCACCCGATTCCTCTGGGTCTTCCCAGTGCACCAGGCCTGAGCACTTGTCTCATGCATCCCACCTGGGCTGGTGACCTGTTTCACCATAGATAATATACATGCTGTTCTTTCGCAACATCCCACCCTCACCTTCTCCCGCAGAGTTCAAAAGTCTGTTCTGTATTTCTGTGTCTCTTTTTCTGTTTTGCATATAGGGTTATCGTTACCATCTTTCTAAATTCCATATATATTTGTTAGTATGCTGTAATGTTCTTCATCTTTCTGGCTTACTTCACTCTGTATAATGGGCTCCAGTTTCATCCATCTCATTAGAACTGATTCAAATGAATTCTTTTTAACGGCTGAGTAATATTCCATGGTGTATATGTACCACAGCTTCCTTATCCATTCATCTGCTGATGGGCATCTAGGTTGCTTCCATGTCCTGGCTATTATAAACAGTGCTGCGATGACCCACCTCCCAGAATATTGGAAATAAAAGCAAAACTAAACAAATGGGACCTAATGAAACTTAAAAGCTTTTGCACAACAAAGGAAACTATAAGCAAGGTGAAAAGACAGCCCTCAGATTGGGAGAAAATAATAGCAAATGAAGAAACAGACAAAGGATTAATTTCAAAAATATATAAGCAACTCCTGAAGCTCAATTCCAGAAAAATAAATGACCCAATCAAAAAATGGGCCAAAGAACTAAACAGACATTTCTCCAGAGAAGACATACAGATGGCTAGCAAACACATGAAAAGATGCTCAACATCACTCATTATCAGAGAAATGCAAATCAAAACCACAATGAGGTACCATTACACGCCAGTCAGGATAGCTGCTATCCAAAAGTCTACAAGCAATAAATGCTGGAGAGGGTGTGGAGAAAAGGGAACCCTCTTACACTGTTGGTGGGAATGCAAACTAGTACAGCCGCTATGGAAAACAGTGTGGAGATTTCATCAACATATTTTTGAAAAAGATATTATTTTAAAGGTTATTTCAATTAAAATGAATTCTTGTTTATTCATTTATTTTGAAAACATCAAGCCCAGGAGAACATAGAGAAGGTTCAGATGGTAAGTTATTCAGTATCATTTTGCTAAGGCAATCAATTTTTGCCAGGCATAATTTGTTGTCAGCTGAATTTGAATTAATTTTACCTGTTCTTATTTATTTGATTGGATATTTTTAATAAAAAATTGAACATTTTGGAAAATTAAACAATAGAAATAATACCCTAGAAATAAATACATTGTTTTAAAAACATCAGTTTTCAGAGACTACAAATGATTAGCTACCCAAATAACATAGGCCATATATTCATTTAAGTAGTGAAAATTTTGATTCTCGGAATAGGATATGCTAACATCTATGTATACTAACGACTTAACAGCAGAATTAAGGTAATACAGGAAAAAAGACAACAATGGCCTTTTTGACCTTTAGTCTCATTACACATCGCTTGTGAGTCAAGAAGTGATAAATTAAGTCTGTATTAAGGGTATGCTTAGAGATCTAAGAAAAATCAAACACATATTTAGAAATGCCATTTGTACATTTCTAACACCAGTCTTCACAGATAAATCTGAATCTGCAAACTGAAATTTTCAGAGTAGTTGAAAAATTAGAAAGAACGTGAGATTTGCTAATAACTTTCAGTTTACCTAAAATACATAAGAATTGAATAATTAGAATGTATCTAAGACAGAATGCGTAACATTAATTACTCTTGGAATAAAAATATAAATGTTTGCTTGGAATTTTATAGCTTTTGGACATATACACTATGTTAAATGTATTATATATTATGATACTTAATGTACTATAATATGAAATCACAATCTCATGTATCTTTGGGTTTGTAATTATGTATGGAGAGAGAGATTGTTAAGAAGAAAAATAATAAACAAAAGCTGGGTCAACTGGAAATAATTCAAACACTGATTATTTTTCAGCAGTTGTGAACAATTTTAAACTCCTGATTACATTTGATTGCCCTGACATTTTCTCTGACTAAGATGTCTGTCCATCAACTTATGCAATATAAATTAAAATTCTTAATTGGGAGTTAATCCAAAAGCTTAGTACTTTCTTGTTTGTTTTTTTTCCTGCCACTTGTAGGGATATCTTAGTTGTAATTGGGGGCCAGACTCCTCTCTGATGCATGGAAATTAGGACGGTTAAGCATGACAAAATATTTTTCAGTGTCTTATTGGATTTCAATCGGCCTCAACCTTCATGGACATGACAAACTTGCTCTGTTTTGCTGAGCCTAGATCTTAACTCTGTCCTGCAGATAAACACCAAGTTCTATACCGTGTGATAGTGCTTTTCCATATATTGGCTATTCCAGAAATACACTGTGGCATTGTTCAGTATTTGCAGAAGCTACATCACCATTGTAGCTGACGTCACTGTCAATATTTGCATCCTAGTTAGGACAAACCTGTGTTTATCCATCTGTAGTTATTTCTACACCGTGATGCTACAGAAAAAGCCTTTGGCATATTTTGGTTTCATAGTCTTGGCAAGTGTGAGAATTTACTTGGTAAAAGATATTATTTTATTGTAATTTTTCTCTTCCTCTCTTACAGCTAAATCTTGATAGTTATTTCTTTTAATATTATGGTGTAACTTTACTGTTAGCTTCCTACGGATTTTTTTCACTGTGGGTATATTATAAAACTGTTGTCAATGGCACATTGGGTCTCTTAGGTTAAGGTCCATGGCTATGATTATATGAATGGAAAAAATACTAGCTTGCTTTAAAAAATAATGGGGTTCTTAATAATATGTTTACAATATAGTTGTTATTCTATTGATTTAAAGAAATGGTTTCCAACTTTTCTTTTTAATAAATATAAAGCCATAAAACCGTTTAAGAACATTTTGGAAATAATTAGTACTCTGTGATAAATTTAATCTCATTGCTTTAAAGAGGAAAATGTTAAAATCTCCCTCAGAAATAAGATTTTAGAGAAAAATCATTGACTTTAATGGCTCAAATTTTTTTCTCCATTGAAATAAAATAATTAGATACATTTCATATATTAATAGTTTTGTCACAGATGTTTATTCTGATTTGCTTTTGCTGGATGGAGTTGTGGGAGGAAAAAATAAGAGATTATTACAGTTGCCTCTTAATGTAAATCAACTTATAAGTATTTCTTAGATAACTAATTTAATAGGGCAAAAGTTAGCTATATATAGAACAATAATGATTCAAGATAGGACATTTATATTATTATTGCTTTTATATTATATTATGTTATTGAAATATGATCTTCAATTAATACAATAAAGCAATGATTTAAATAATCTGGGAATAACTTTTCTAAACAACTCTTTTCTTTACAACTTGCTTTTATCTTGTAATCCTGTGTGATGAAGTGAAATTCAAATGCAAATTATTTAATCTTAGATTCTTTTCTTGGGGATGGGAAGAGCTGATTTAAATTTTTTATTATTTTTGGTTACAAATATTAATAATCAGAGATAGTGGGGAAAAGATATTGTGGTAAATCTGAAATATCTTGTAAATCTGAAAAATTTGAAGTGTTATTTTAGTTAGTGTTAGTCACTCAGTCCAACTCTGCGATTTTATGGACTGCATCCCACCAGACTCCTCTGTCCATGGAATTTTCCAGACAAGGAAAGTGGAGTGGGTAGCCATTCCTTTCTCCAGGGGATCTTCCTGACCCAGAGATCAAACCCAGGTCTCCTACATTACTGGCAGATTCTATACCATCTGATAAATTTTAAAGTGCTATTTACTAATATATTATTATTTTTAAGATGTCTGACAATAAAATATTAATAATGTGTAAAAGCTGTTTTGTAGAAATGATATGAATGATTTTACAGATAGAAAACTTTGTTTAGACCTTAAATTGTAATTGAATTGCATCATGCTTCTCATTGACAATAAATTCAATATGTATTATTTAAAATTTAAAATCACATGATACAAAAGTGAAACATAAAATTTCTTAAAGATGTTATTATTCTGTTGTATTGATAGAGAAAATGGATAAGTTTGGAAATACAATAATTTGCTATTTGAAAATAATCTTTGGGAAAGATATTTGTTGTTGTTTAGGTGCAAGGTTGGATCCGATTCTTTTTTTTTTTTTATTAATTTATTTATTTTAATTGGGGCTAATTACTTTACAATATTGTAGTGGTTTTTGCCATACATTGACATGAATCAGCCATGGGTATACATGTGTTCCCCATCCTGAAACCCCCTCCCGCCACCCTCCCCATCCCATCCCTCGGGGTCTTCCCAGTGCACCAGCCCCGAGCACCCTGTCTCATGCATCCAACCTGGACTGGCGGTCTATTTCACATATGATAATATACATGTTTCAATGCTATTCTCTTAAATCATCCCACCCTTACCTTCTCCCACAGAGTCCAGAAGTCTGTTCTGTACATCTGTGTCTCTTTTACTGTCTCACATTTAGGGTCATCATTACCATCTTTCTAAATTCCACATATATGCCTTAATATACTGTATTGGTGTTTTTCTTTCTGACTTACTTTACTTTGTATAATAGGCTCCAGTTTCACCCACCTCATTATAACTGATTCAAATGAATTCTTTTTAATGGCTGTGTAATATTCCATGGTGTATATGTACCACAGCTTCCTTATCCATTCGTCTGCTGATGGGCATCTAGGTTGCTTCCATGTCCTAGCTATTATAAACAGTGCTGCGATGAACTTTGGGGTACACGTGTCTCTTTCAGATCTGGTTTCCTCAGTGTGTATGCCCAGCAGTGGGATTTCTGGGTCGTATGGCAGTTCTCTTTCCAGTTTTTTAAGGAATCTCCACACTGTTCTCCATAGTGGCTGTACTAGTTTGCATTCCCACCAACAGTGTAAGAGGGTTCCCTTTTCTCCACACCCTCTCCAGCATTTATTGCTTGTAGACTTTTGGATAGCAGCCATCCTGACTGGCGTGTAATGGTACCTCATTGTGGTTTTGATTTGCATTTCTCTGATAATGAGTGATGTTGAGCATCTTTTCATGTGTTTCTTAGCCATCTGTATGTCTTCTTTGGAGAAATGTCTGTTTAGTTCTTTGACCCATTTTTTGATTGGGTTGTTTATTTTTCTGGAATTGAGTTGCATGAGCTGCTTGTATATTTTTGAGATTAGTTCTTTGTCAGTTGCTTTGTTTGCTATTATTTTCTCCCATTCTGAAGGCTGTCTGTCCACCTTGCTGATAGTTTCCTTTGTTGTGTAAAAGCTTTTGAGTTTCATTAGGTCCCATTTGTTTATTTTTACTTTTATTTTCATTACTCTGGGAGGTGGGTCATAGAGGATCCTGCTGTGATTTATGTTGGAGAGTGTTTTGCCTATGTTTTCCTCTAGGAGTTTTAAAGTTTCTGGTGTTACATTTATATCTTTAATCCATTTTGAGTTTATTTTTGTGTATGGTGTTAGAAAGTGCTCTAGCTTCATTCTTTTACAAGTGGTTTTGTCCAATTCTTTGTGACCCCATGGACCATAGCCCACCAGGCGTTTCTGGCCATGGGGTTTCCCGGGCAAGAATACTTGAATGCATTGCATTTCCTTCTCCAGGGGATCTTCCCTAGCTAGGGAATGAACCCATGTCTTCTTCATTGGCAGGTGAGTTTACTGCTGAGCCACGTATATGACAGACAGTGCAATAAATAAATATAAATGTTATTGATATGAAGAAATTACTTGCAAAAAATTCAAAATACCTTTCTTTAACTTTTAAATTATTGTTAATATGCTTATGATTAGTTCAGCTTCTCTTTGAATAAATATTTTGAAAAGTATATTGTTTAAAATCATACATATGTGCTGATTCTTAACCATCATGTTAAAATGAAAAACAATGAAGAATTTATCCCTGTTTTTCAAATGTACTTATGCTATGTAAATGGAAACTTTGGAGTTGTACAATTTCTTCCTATTTTCTATCTCTAGTTGAAAGTGGAGAAATAAATAATTATTGGCTTTCTGGCATTATAAATAAGATACAATCATCATTTCTTCTGTTTCCTAGTGAAATTTCCCAAGATTTTAATCAAGATTCTCATCAGGAGATCTACTTTGAAGACTTGTCTATGTTTTGTTCCTATCAGCTCATTCCACTGAGTTTAACTTCCAAGACATTAAAATGTAGAATATCAATTGTCTCTTAGTACAATATAAATATAGGGCTTCCTTGCTGGCTCAGTGGTAAAGAAGCTGCCTGACAATGCAGGAGACATGGGTTCTATCCTTGGGTCAGGAAGATCTCATGGAGTAGGAAATGGCAACCCACTCCTGTATTCTTGCTTGGTAAGTCCCGTGGGCAGAGGAGCCTGGTGGGCTATAGTCCACGGAGTTGTAAAATTTTCGGATACGACTTAGTGACTAAACAACAGCGACATATATACATGTATGTGTATACATATATATATATACTTACATATATATGGTTTTGCAGTGATTAGGAACAATTTAAATTTACTAGTAAAAGCCAAATCAGTGAGACCAATAATTTACCCACTCCAATATGCTATTACTTAATTAGCATGCACACAGATTTTGCAAATTAAACAAAAGGTTATTGAGGAGAAATATACTATGAAAACTGTTAAATTTGAGAATTGCAATTGTCTTTAAATATTCTTTTAGTAGAAGACCTAATAATTAGTATCAGTATTTCAACCACAAAGATATTTTAGAAAATCGAGCCTTCTCACTTAATCTAGTTCTCTGTTAGTTTTATAAATAGTATCCCATTTTTGCACTCATTTTATAGATTTTTTTATCCTATGATACTTTTTCGTCCCTAATTAAAAATAACATAAAATTCATATTATATCTAAATCTCAGAAATGACATTACAAATTGATAACTTTGTTTAAAAACTTTATACTAAGAAATCACCAGGTGTACTATAATTCAGACCATGATGTGTTTGAGAATAAATCTGATATTACTTTGTTTCAATACCGAGGGTTCTTTGTTCCTGTCTTTCAAACGGCAACTTCTCTGCTGATGGCATCTACACAAATCACAGAAGTTGAAACTACAAAGTTAAGATAAAACCTTGACAGTGCCCCATAGAGAGAGCACAT
This sequence comes from Dama dama, assembly GCF_033118175.1. NCBI lineage: Eukaryota > Metazoa > Chordata > Mammalia > Artiodactyla > Cervidae > Dama > Dama dama. The sequence continues at coordinate 13,339,898 of NC_083707.1, forward strand.
TATCGGACCCCTAATGATGCTAATATACGCTGCCAAGAGCTGTCACTCCAGAAGCTATGGCAGGCCCAAAGCAGAGAGTGGGGAATAATGACACATTCTGAAAACTAACAAAGGAAAACAAATGCATTATGTATATGGATATAAGAAAATGAACAGTGGCATCTTCAAAGGAAGATGCCTTTAAACTTCAGTCTCAAGCAGGCTTGTCTGTTACACTTTGAAGCTAATGTGGACAAGCCCCATGTCCTCAGCAGTTCCAGCCTACCTTAGCATGACCGTTCAATAAAACTTGAAATGATCACAGTATGCGTTCCGTCAAAACACTTCATCAAACTCAAATGTGAAGCGACAGGTCCTGGGAGAATGGGACTTGGTTTCCCTTCAGAATAGGATTTCTAACATTTCTCAACCATCCCCTTGATCAGTGCAATTCTACGTGGAATTTGAAGGAACTGACAAAAGCAATGGTGCCTTTTATGTAGCAAATGCTCTCATTTTCTCCTCTGCTAATGCCACATTGACTGTGAGCATGAGTTGTTCTTGGGGGGATTTCATTTGCTGCATTATCTTTTAAATATAGGAGAAAAAAAATCAGTAATACATAAAACAAGTGCCACATAAATGATGATATTTTACCTCTCTGTGGATGTGGGATTCCTAACCAAGATATTATGGGTAGAACCAGAAGTTTTGCTTCAACTTCTGTTACACATGAGTAAAACGGGCAGAGAGGTTAATTGATTTACTCAGGGTCATAAAGGAGCAACCCTGAACACTAGTGTTTCGACCTCATGAGACTAAATCTTTGAACTGTTCGCCAGTGAGCTGAGTGAGACTGAAATGGAAAATAATGTACTGTCTATTGGTATTAGGAGAAAAGGTCAGTACAACATGATTATTCAGGCATCCATGTTTTTATTTACATCTGCGATCACTATATGAGGATCACTGACGTGGTCCTGTCTTAACACGAATTTGCATTGCTAAGTGCACTTTATTTTCTTTTTTATTCATTTATTTTTATTAGTTGGAGGCTAATTACTTTACAATTGTGATGCAAGCGAGAAAGATAAGTGCACTTTATTTTCAGAAAAAAAAAAAAAATGCCAGATTTGAATGATCAGAAATCAGTATCCCAGGTTCCCTGATGAATAAAAGCTTAGGTTATAAAAGTGGACATTTTTCTACATAGATCTGTTAGTAAGACTAAACTTGACTAGAAGAAATCACCTGTGAGTATAAAAGAATTATTTATTTTTGACACAGTCTTCAACTTCTCTCTTGAAGCTTGTGGCCCTGGTGAAAAAAGACATCCATGCTTTTCCAGCATTTCACAGAGCCCAACACGTGTCATTAGAAAGTAAAAACTTCCATCAGCTCACAGCGAGTTAGATTCACACAAGCAGTTTTGAAATTAATGAAAGTCCTCCAGGCTACCTATTCCTCTGGAGGATTTAAGAGGAAAGCAAGAGATGACAGTTGGGCATTTCTCAGTTTTTCCTTCCTATTTACCATTCCATCTATGTGACCTTGGGAATACCAATCCTAGGATTCATTTTAGTGATTTTTTCATTGACTGAAACAGAAGAATGGCAACCTGATAAATAAGAAAAATAGAGAAATTTCTTAGATGTTAGCACCTTAATTGAGATTCTTAACTTACGAACCAAACCAATAAAAGGTTGCAGGGCATTATAGCAACACACCAAAGATAGTGCAATTTTATTAAAAAGTGTATAGTTCATAAGTCTATTATAATTTTTGTATAAGTTCCTGTGGCAACTTCAGTTAATCTTATCAGATCAACAACTTTAAAAATAAAAGCAGCACTTGGAGTTATCCAGATATGATTATTCTCTTATGATGTTTACTTGTAGTTCATTTACAAACAACATCAAGTTTTAGACTGCAGAATTGCATGATAGTTTTACAATAATAGGTCTTGATATCATATTTTAGTCAATAGTAGTTTAAGGAGCTGTTATATAAAACTTTACAAAACTATTAAGCCGTGACCATGAAGCAATATGTCATCTGGAAAATACAGTAAATACTGAAAGTTAGTGATTGAAATACCTACTTTTATTAAGAATAAAATCTATACATAACACTATAATATCACATGCTTATCATGGAATAAGAGGAAAACCAGCAGAAGAGAAAATGATCAGTTTTATTCTAACTCTCGAATGATTTTGAAGTTATTTGTTTGATGTATTTCTACTCAAGATTTTTTTTTTTTACATGTTGAGTTTTTTCATGGTTTTGATCTTAATAGATATAACTTTGTCTTGATATTTTGCACTCATTAATGTCAAACTTTCCAGAACTAACAGATGACATCCCATATGTTATTTTGAGTATAAGGCATAAACTATATATAAACAATTTAGGATCTGTCACAAAGGAATTATTCACATTAAAACTAAGAACCTAAATTTAGGTTCAAAACAAGGCTCTAAACTCTTGCAAAATTGTGGCAAGAGAAATGACACCAACTTCTTCTTTCCCAAATAGTGCTGATTTTACAAGTAGCATGGATGATCTCTCTCTTTCTTTGGGGGCCAGGGTGGCCACTGAGAGCTGTTTTTGGCAGAAGACACGTCAGTGCTTCCCTTCCAGAAGGAAAAATATCTTGCACATGGGACTCTGTTCTGGAACTCCTACACCAACAAGTGCTGGGCTGGTAGGAAGTGTTGAGTGGCTTGGGTATCATTTGACTCTTCCCAAGTCTTCATCTTTACGCTCATTGCATTAGATGCAATCTCAGTGCAATCTCTTTAACATTATAGGTTCACATAAAGCAATGAAGTGCCTATATCTTCTTTTAGGTATGTCCCGTCTGCCATATAAAGCAGAGACATGACCATTGGCAGCCTAGAGATGTGCCTTTTTTGATAGCAGTCTAGAGGGAAAATGTCATGGTGTCATTCTTTGGGATGCTCCCCACAACTGGGATAAAGAGGTCACACATGTGACAAAGATGCTTTTCATTTCATGTCACTACCCATTGTTGTTGTTGTTGTTCTTGTTTAGTTGCAAAGTCGTGTCCGATTCTTTGTGATCCCATGAACTTCAGTATGCCAGTCTTCCCTGTCCTTCACTATCTTCATTGAGTCAATGACACCATCCAACCATCTTATCCTCTTTTGCCCCCTTCTCCTCCTGCCCTCATTCTTTCCCAGCATCAGGGTCTTTTCCAATGAGTCAGCTCTTCACATCAGGTGGCCGACGTATCAGAGCTTCAGGCTTCTATACTGCTCCTCACTCTACCACTATATTCATACTATTATCAAACTCGCCCATTGCCTTCATCAGCTCCTCTCCCCCCACCATCACCACAATTCCAGGATTCTTCCCCTTTTCTTTCTTTCCATTTCTCCCTTCCTTCCTTCTACTACTGCAGGTCCCACTGAGCCAGCACTAAGCTTTACCTGCATAAACGTTCCCCACTTTTTCTCATCTAGAGTTCTGAATGACCAGAAGGCTGATCCCTGACTCTTTGTCAGCTGACTTTGGCAAGGTTTAACTAAATTTGGGTATTGAAGAAAGATTAGAGGGTAGAAAGAAGGAACAAGCCAGGATATTTTTCTCCTTCTTTTCTTAGGGGTTGTTTCCAGCAAAGAGTACATACTTATGACTCAAACACCAATGGAACAGGTCTGTATACTTTCAGCTGCTGCCTGCTGACCCTTTGACAAGCCTCTTTGGCCCCAGCATCATTACCGCCTTGCGTTGTCTATTTCTCCACACCACCTGGAGATCTAACAACCTGTTACAGCTAATCTATGCTGCGTCACCGTCCAATAATCATCTTCTCAGCTTCTTCTGTAGCTTTTGTTTAATTCCATGCACTAAATTCATTTGACCTAAAACATTTAGAGAGGTATGTGTTTCCTGGTTTGACACTGATTATTATAGTATTTTATCAGTAGTGCTCCCAGAAACACACCTCTCACAATGGGGTTTTCAGACTGAGCTTATCACCTGTCTGAATATGAGCACAGTCATGATGCTCTTGCAGATGGCAAATGAGATAACACTAATTTGTGGCATGCCGTGACATCATTTTTACTTAACTCATCATCTGTAGATGCTGGAGATGAAGGGCTGTTCAATGTCAAGGCAACAGAAAATCAAGTTCTTCTTGTATGCAACCCAGATGGTAGCAAGTGTATCAACAACACAGAAGAGTATGCTGCCCACTTCTAAAGATGAAGAGTTGACCAAAAACCAAAAATCATACACTCATATCTACAAACTCTCAGTTAAAAGCAGCCTTGGGATATTAAAACACTTCTAGGATAACCTTAAAATTGCATCAACTCCCATAACGGCAGGGAAGATACGGCTGAAAATTAAAATAAAATGTAAGTGTGCAAGAGCGTAAATAAAACACAAGCTGATCACACAGCACCATCAGTCCCTTAGTTAAGGTGAGGACATTATTGCTTGAGCCTAAGGCATTAGCGAAGAAGTAGTGGGACTCTGAGATTTGGGAAGGGGACATTTGTGTGCACTGACACTGTTGAGAATCTTGAATCACTAAATTTCTCTCATCCTTCTTACCAAGAGAACCAGCTCCAATTTCACTGACAAAAATGCCGTCATCAGTTAAATTGGTAGTACTAAATTATGTCACTTGACACAGTTTGTGCATGCCTGGGCTCTTTAAGCCTTTCCTGCAACCCCTAAATATCTCCAGGCCAGTAGCAGTAGTTATTTCCAAAATATTCCAGGGAAAGAATAAGTTTCCTTCAGGAGAATATTGCACACAGAAGAGGAATCTAGAAATATTGTTAATTTGTATCTGTACATACCTGGAGAAAATCATAGTAATGGACTTAAATACTCTCCCCTAAAGGACGAAATTTAATTGTACTTGAAGCCAAATTTACTATCACGTTGCACTAAATTTCTTTCTGAATTAAAGTGCTGGTTAGAGAAGTTGGAATTGGTTCTGTTTGTTCAGTTGGCTCCTGAAGTCTGCTCTCCATAGTTTATATTAATGAGGTCAGAAACGCTGGACCTTTTCTGGCATGATATCGAGGAGGGCATTCAAGTCATAGGGAGACGGTAATGCTTGTGTGGATTTGAGAAAAGTGGTTGCCTCACTCTCCCTCAGCAATGCATCCTGAGTGCCTAGAAGACATTCCTTTTCAAAGGAGTTGATAAATGCACTTATGAGGAGAATACTGTTTTTTGGTTGTTGTTTTTTTTTAATTCATTTTTTTTGGAGCACAGTTGTTTTACAGTGTGGTGTTGGTTTCTCCTCTGCAGCAAAGTGACTTGGCCGTATATACATATACACATAGATGCCCTCTTTCTTGGGCTTTCTTCCCATTGAGGTCAATGCAATTCATTAAGTAGAGCTCCCTGTTCTATACAGCAGGTTCTCGTTAGTTATCTATTTTATGCATAGCATTAATGGTATACATGTATCAATACCCACCTCCCAACGCCCCTGCCCGCCCTGCCCCCTTATATCCCACTTTGTATCCATACATTTATTATCTACATCTGTGTCTCTATTTCCGCTTTGCATATAAGATCATCTATGCCATTTTTCTAGATTCCACATATATCCAACCAGAGAATTTCTTGGAGAATTCTTAAAAAAAACCTCTGTGGTGAATGTGTCCCTGGGCGAGGGATAAATGTGGATTTGGGTTGTAGAATTGAAGTTCTTGATTTCAGTGGTAATAATGGCATCTTGGAGAGTGGGGCCCTAATGTTTGTTTTGGTGACACATGAGTTCAATGACCATCACAGGCAGCAGAGCAGTGGTAATCAAAATATTTTGACCCACACATCATTTTGTGGTGATGGTTAACTGAACTCCAAGTCCCTGAGAGTAAAACAGATGTGCAGCCTATCGATGTCTTACTAGATCTATACATAAGGCTAAGATCTAAGTTTGGTGAACGGAAATTCGTATTGCATCATCACGAAAAATGTGTAATCATGAGCTATTACAAATCTCCCAAATAGCTCCCATGAGCTATTACAAGTTCCCAAAACGAGGTCAGTTCACACACAGGATGACTGACCAGCCCAGGTACTTCAGCACTGACTGTCACATAGCCTTGGTAAATCCCAGACCAGACCATTAGTCCCTCCATCACAGATTGGAAGCCCCTTGATTAGAAAAAAGGCTGAGTCCCTTGGAGAGGGAACTCCCTTGAGAATATACTTAAATCTTTCTCCAAAAGGACCAGAAACAATCTAATATAACAAACAGGTGTTTGTTGTTCACTCACTAAGTCATGCCCGACTCTTTGCCACTCCACAGACCGCAGCACACCAGCCTCTTCTGTTCTCCACTGTCTCCTGGAGTTTGCTCGAATTCATGTCATTGAGTTGGTGATGCTATCTAACCATCTCATCTCCTGCTGCCCCTTTCTCCCCTTTCCTTCAGTCCTTCCACAGTGTGTATATTGAGAACAGACACTGAAGCAAAAGACATACGCAGGATTTAAAGACTTTATATTGGCTCTGAGTTGATGTGATTTCTAAGAAACTAGCACACCACCTTGCCTCAAGTGTCAGTAAGAGAGAAAAGAATTATGGAACTCAGGTAACCAATGCAGATTTGATACAAATCCATCTTTAATTGGGACCATGTTGCAAGGTACATAATCAAAAATTGACAGAAATTTCATCTGCACTGGCTCTCTAACTTATAGCGTGAAGGCCAATGAAACAGGAAAGGCCAAGTGAAAACCCATGGAACCAAATTTCTTTGTCACTGTAGTAACAAAAAAAGACTATCACACCCCTCAGTGAATCGTGGTAGTTGAAGCTGACATCAAAGATTGGAAGACACATACTATTCCTCTATTACCTTTAATTTTCCTGTTTGGTTGTCATAAAAATCAACTGCATCTTGATAAATCAGTGTGGATTTTTTATAAATATGATTATAGAGTCACTCCGATTGCAGCTGCTGTTACAGATATGGTATCTCTGTTACAGAAAATGAACACGTGTTTTGCTTTAATGCACCATTGTTGATCTGCAAAATGCATTTTTCCCCTTACCAATTATCAAGGATGATCAGAACAGTGTGCTTTCAGCAGGGAGAGATAATATTATGATTCCCCCATCTTCCTTCAGGGATGTGTCAACTTCCCTATTATGCTTTTCAAGTCTCCGGAACTTTGGTCCTATGGAGGTCCCACCAAACATAATTTGCTCCTCCTCACTGACTGTCCTTGGTGAGCAGGAAGGGGAAACACCCCAGATGTAATGGTTCAGCATATGTTTGCCCAGAGGGAGAATAAAACGGCAAAATTCAGGGCTCTGCCATTTTAAGGAAGGATTTAGGGAGCAGATGGTGCTTGTCATGTCAGTATATCACCCCTAAAATGAGACGAGGTGTCTCATCTTGCACTAATGTGACCAAATATACAACACCTGCGGGGCTCCCCGGACTGTGGAGGCAACAGCTCTAAATTTGCATGTGTTCCCCGGAACCTTTTACCAGATAATCCATAAAGCTCCTAGTTTTGAGTGGGACCCAGAGAAAGAGGACTCTGCCTCAGGTCTAGGTGATGTGAAAGGCCACATGTAAACTAGATCTTAAGACACAGCAGGTTTGATGAAGCTCCAATTGTAAAGGAAGTAAATGAAAACACTGCTGAGGCTTCTGAAAAGAGAAAGTTGGAGAGTTATAAGTTGTGTCTTTGTTCTATAATCAATCAGTTCAAAATTATCTTTCAATTTTCATAGTTATTTTTTCTTAACTCATGGATTATTTAGAAGTACAGTTGACCCTTGAACAATATGGGTTTGAATATGAACAATATGGGTTTCATGGGCCCACTTCTAAGTGGATTTTTTTCAACAGTAAATGCTACAGTACTACATAATCTGTGGTTGGTTAAATCCATGAATGTGGAGGAGCTACGGATGTGGAGAGCTGACAGTCGAAGATTAACACAATGTTGCTCAGAGGTCAACTGGATATTGCTGATTTAGATACACATTTAATTTGAAAGTTGTATCTGTTAACTCCAATATCTGTATCTCCCAAGGGTATGGTTCTGTTTCTCTGCCTCTCTCTCACACACACTTTCTCATCATTTAATCTTCTCTCATAGCATATTGGTAATTTTGATTGGCTGCTAGATATTGCGACTTAACAGCAACTAGATATTGTGGATGGAACATTTTAGAGACCATTTGTGGCTATGCATTTCAGTACTTTTCTACAGAAGACTTTTTGTTTTTGCTTCTGGGAGGCAGTTGAGGGGGTTGTCAGATAACCTAATCCACCCAGATTCCTCTATTATAGTGCTTTGTGAGGACTGGGTATGTTTTTCCCGTTATTTTCTTTAGAGAAACCAATGGAAACTTCAGGTGTTTTCTAGGGCCTTTACAACTTGGTGGAGTTATGGACCCTCCAGCCTCATAAGATGACCAGACACTCTCCTCATATAGTCAACCTGTCAGTTCTGTTGAGAATTACCAAATGCTTGAGGGGGAAAGAAGTGCTGACTACAGACTTAATGTCCCTGCATCTGCCTTTTATCTGAGGCCTAGCTTCTGTCAGTCCATCCTGCCCTGGTGGGTTTCTACTGCTTTCAAGCAAATATTTTTAATATTAGGTTTATTTTTTATAGCTGTTCTTGATTACATGTTCAGAACTCCAAAAGTATTTTGTCATTACCAGGGTGAAAAATCATAATTGTTGAGACTTTGATTCTCTTCTAATTACAAAGAGGATGAAAGGGTCTTCATTTTAAAGACAGAAAGTTGCCTCTGATTAGGTGGGAGCATAAAGCTTTATATGATAAAGTGAAGTTCACAGATGAATGAGAATGTTGCTGATGAAAGAGAGGCAGAAAACACCTATTTGGTTTTGTTTACTAGCTTTTCTTCTTTTCTCTGCTCTGCTTCTTTAGAAAAGGAAAGACAAATCTTTCAGAGTGCATTTTCCAGGCTCCTGTGTCCCTTCCTTTCACTTCTTTTGGCCAAAAAGAAGCATCAAAAGAGGATGGGGAGCAGGAGGAAAGAATGGAGCATCCCCCCACACATACACACCCTTGCCAGTGGCATTTTCACCAGGGTCACGTCTCTTCTGTGGCTTCAGCTTTCCTCCAGGACCTGTGGCACCTACTCACTCCTTAAAGTGTTGGATGGTCATGCTTTCTGCTACCACTTTTTCTAGGTTGTCTTCCTATACACTGGTTGTTTTCTCATTTTTTTCATATATCTAACCAGCTTAAATTCCCTTTGTATCACCTAATCAAATAAAAAGGGCAAAAAAAAGAGAAATATGAAGAAATTCTGCAGTGTCAAGTGAGATGAGGGTCCAATTCTTCCAAATTTTGACACAATGACTTTCCGGTAATAGACTTATCCTAAGACAGGAAACACAAGTTTTGAAAAATGATTTTGTGTCTTCAACAGCTTTCAAGAGGATGCTTACTGCTCCTATGAAACCAAAGCAACATGTCATGAAGAGGGACAATCTTATTTTGAAAGGATTCAATGGGGAGGAAAAAAAAAAGATTTCTGAACTAAAATCTTGATGGATGTAGCAACTAGCAGATTAGATTTTGAAGGGATTTAAATTAATGATGTGGAGTAAAAATGAAATCTTCACTTAGGAAAATAACTCCCAGATTGGATTAAAAATAAACATTAAATGACTTCATGTTTATGAGATTTTTTTTTAAACTGACCTATCAAGCATAAATACGAAATGAAGATAAAAATTATATCAGACAAGCACAAATGAAAGAAAATAGTGAAGGCAGCATTAATAGCAAGGCATAATCATATAAAAATGATACATAGGAAAAGCATTTCACATAGATAATACAAACACCAACAAATTTCATGGTTTCAAAGTATATTAAGTAAATATGATCATATCAGAAATGTATAACTGAGAGAGTGAGTGCATAGAGAGAGAATGGGTCATGTAGTGGCCAAATGCCATTTTCTACGTTTGATAATTTATTACACTGTGAAACGTACCTTTTCAAGGTTTAGATACACAGAAATTATATGTCTGAGCTTCATAGGATGTTAGATTAAAATATATGGCTGGTTCTGACAATTAGACACACTTGCATGTGATTCTGATTCAGAATTGAGCCATATGAAGCAACTTGATTCATTTTGTTGATTCAAGTTGTGGTGGAAACAGCATGTCTCCAATGTCAGCATCTACTTTGTCAAGACTGTTCTGCATGTGGTTCATGAGGTTAATCCCGAAATTTCAGCCTAAAGCCTTTGCCCCAAGATTTTCAATGATTTTATGGGTCACACAATATTTATTCTATCTCCACTGGGTCCTCCAATCTTCACCCAATAATGCTGACAAGTAAGAAAACTTAATACAGTTTCAGAGACCAGGTCTGGATGTCCAAGTGTATATAATAGCATTATTTTCAGCCAGAGCCAGGTTGAACATTTTCTTTTTTCAGGCTCACTAAAGGACAAAATCAAGAACTTTTAAAAAATGTATGGCAGAATTTTTTCCTTAATTTATCTTTCTGTGTTCTCATTGTTAGTGTATAGGAATGCAAGGGATTTCTGTGTGTTAATTTTATATCCTGCAACTTTGCTATATTTACTGATTAGCTCTAGTGATTTTCTGGTGGAGTCTTTAGGGTTTTCTATGTAGAGGATCATGTCATGTGCAATGAGAGTTTTACTTCTGTTCCAGTATGGATTCCTTTTATTTCTTTTTCTTCTCTGATTGCTGTGGCTAAAACTTCCAAAACTATGTTGAATAGTAGTGGTGAGAGTGGGCACCCTTGTCTTGTTCCGGACTTTAGGGGAGGTGCCTTCAATTTTTCACCATTGAGGATAATGTTTGCTTTGGGTTTACAATATGTGGCTTTTATTATGTTGAGGTATATTCCTTCTATGCTTGCTTTCTGAAGGATTTTTATCATAAATGGATGTTGAACTTTGTTAAAGGCTTTCTCTGCATCTATTGAGATAATCATATGGTTTTTATCTTTCAATTTGTTAATGTGTTTTATCACATTGATTGATTTGCAGATATTGAAGAATCCTTACATCCCTGGGATAAAGACCACTTGGTCATGATGTATGATCTTTTTAATATGTTGTTGGATTCTGTTTGCTAGAATTTTGTTAAGGATTTTTGCATCTATGTTCATTAGTGATGCTGGCCTGTAGTTTTCTTTTTTTGTGGCATCTTTGTCAGGTTTTGGTATTAGGCTGATGGTGGCCTCATAGAATGAATTTGGCAGTTTACCTTCCTCTGCAATTTTCTAGAAGTGTTTGAGTAGGATAGGTTGTTAACTCTTCTCTAAATTTTTTGTAGAATTCAACTGTGAAGCCATCAGGTCCTGGACTTTTGTTTGTTGGAAGATTTCTGATTACAGTTTTGATTTCTGTGCTTGTGATAGGTCTGTTAAGATTTTCTATTTCTTCCTGGTTCAATTTTGGAAGGTTATACTTTTCTAAGAATTAGTCCATTTCTTCCAAGTTGTCCATTTTATTTTCATATAGTTGCTGATAGTAGTCTCTTATGATCCTTTGTATTTCTGTGTTGTCTGCTGTGATTTCTTCATTTTCATTTCTAATTTTGTTGATTTGATTCTTCTCCCTTTTTTTCTTGATGAGTCTGGCTAATGGTTGGCCTACTTTATTTATCTTCCCAAAGAACCAGCTTTTAGTTTTATTGATTTTTGCTATAGCCTCCTTTGTTTCTTTTCCACTTATTTCTGCCCTAATTTTTATGATTTCTTTCCTTCTACTAACCCTGGGGTTCTTCATTTCTTCTTTTTCTAGTTGCTTTAGGTGTAAAGTAAGGTTATTTAGTTGATTTTTCTCTTGTTTCTTGAGGTAAGTTTGTATTGCTATGAACCTTCCCTTTAGCACTGCTTTTACTGAATACCATAGGTTTTGGTTTGTCGGGTATTCATTTTCATTTGTTTCTATGTATATTTTGATTTCTTTTTTTATTTCTTCTGTAATTTTTTGGTTATTCAGAGAAAGTCTACAGACAATAAATGCTGGAGAGGGTTCAGAGAAAAGGGAACCCTCTTCCACTCACTGTTGGTAGGAATGCAAACTAGTACAGCCACTATGAAGAACACTATGAAGCCACTAAGAAATCTGTGGAGATTTCTAAAAAATCGGACATAGAACTGCCATATGACCCAGAAATTCCATTGCTGGGAATTGAAAGAGGCACAGGTACACCAATGTTCATCGCAGCACTGTTTACAATAGCCAGGACATGGAAGCAACCTAGATGTCCATCGGCACACAAATGGATAAGAAAGCTGTGGTACATATACACAACAGGATATTACTCAGCCATTAAAAAGAAGTAATTTGAATCAGTTCTAATGAGGTGGATGAAACTGGAGCCTATTAATACAGAGTGAAGTAAGTCAGAAAGATAAATAGCCTGGAGACAAAGATTGAAAAGATACAAGAAATGTTTAATAAAGACCTAGAAGAAATAAAAAAGAGTCAATTAAAAATGAACAATGCAATGAATGAGATCAAAAACACTTTGGAGGGAACCAAGAATAGAATAACGGAGGCAGAAGATAGGATAAGTGAGGTAGAAGATAAAATAGTGGAAATAAATGAAGCAGAGAGGAAAAAAGAAAAAAGGATCAAAAGAAATGAGGACAACCTCAGGGACCTCTGGGACAATGTGAAATGCCCCAACATTCGAATCATAGGAGTCCCAGAAGAAGAAGACCAAAAGAAAGGCCATGAGAAAATACTCAAGGAGATAATAGCTGAAAACTTCCCTAAAATGGGGAAGGAAATAGCCACCCAAGTCCAAGAAACCCAGAGAGTCCCAAACAGGATAAACCCAAGGCGAAACACCCCAAGACACATATTAATCAAATTAACAAAGATCAAACACAAAGAACAAATCTTAAAAGCAGCAAGGGAGAAACAACAAATAACACACAAAGGGATTCCCATAAGGATAACACCTGATCTATCAATAGAAACCCTCCAGGCCAGAAGGGAATGGCAGGACGTTCTGAAAGTAATGAAAGAGAATAAGCTACAACCTAGATTACTGTATCCAGCAAGGATCTCATTCAGATATGAAGGAGAATTCAAAAACTTTACAGATAAGCAAAAGCTGAGAGAATTCAGCACCACCAAACCAGCTCTTCAACAAATGCTAAAGGATCTTCTCTAGACAGGAAATGCAGAAAGGTTGTATAAACGTGAACCCAAAACAACAAAGTAAATGGCAACGGGACCACACCTATCAATAATTACCTTAAATGTAAATGGGTTGAATGCCCTAACCAAAAGACAAAGATTGGCTGAATGGATACAAAAACAAGACCCCTATATATGCTGTCTACAAGAGACCCACCTCAAAACAAGAGACACATACAGACTAAAAGTGAAGGGCTGGAAAAAAATATTTCATGCAATACAGTATATTAACACATATATATGGAATTTAGAAAGATGGTAACAATGACCCTATGTGTGAGACAGCAAAAGAGACACAGATATAAAGACAGACATTTGGACTCAGTGGGAGAAGGAAAGAGTGGGATGATTTGAGAGAAGAGCAGTGAAACCTGTGTATTACCATATGTGAAACAGATCACCAGTCCAAGTTCAATACATGAAACAGGGCTCTCAAAGCTGATGCACTGGGACAACCTGAGGGATGGGATGGGGAGGGAGGTGGGAGGGGGTTCAGGATGGTGGACACAAGTACACCCCTGGCTGATTCATGTCAATGTATAGCACAAACCAATACAATATTTTAAAGTAATTATCCTCCAATTAAAATAAAAAATAAATTTTAAAAATGCATGGCAGAAAGGTAATGAACACAGTTGCAACAACCTAGCAGGTAAATACAAGGAGAAGGAAATGGTAACCCATTCCAGTATTCTTGCCTGGAAATTTTTTTGGACAGAGGAGTCTAGAGGGCTCCTGTCCATGAGGTTTCGAAGAGTCATGTACTACTGACTAACACTTTCACTTTTTCATGAATACAATAGCCATTAAAAATTGGCAACTACATTTTCCCTGGTGGTTCAGGGGTAAAGAATCCACCTGCCAATGCAAAAAACACGGGTTCAACCCCTTGGTCTGGAAGATCCCCTGGAGAAGGAAAAGGCAACCCACTCCAGTATTCTTTGCTGGGGAATCCCATGGACAGAGATGCCTGGCAGGCTAGAGCCCATGGAGTTGCAAAGAGTTGAACATGATTCAGTGACTAAACAACAACAACAGCTTGCTTCAGTGTCCATCTCTTTAGAAAGTACCCTAGAGCATCTGATCATCACCAACAACTACAGTTTGAGACTGAGGCCAGGTGTAGGGAGGAGTAGTGTATTTTGCTTCTGATATCATGCTTGCTCTATCAGTAACCCTTAGGTATGTATGTCATCTACTAACCTTACAAAACCACTCATGGTCAACTTGGATTATTTCTTGGAGGCCACTAAGTCAGTAACAGGTCCCATGTGACAAAATCTTTTGTTCAATGGAAGTGATTTCAAACACAAGCAACCATGGCTACAGGCAACTCTTAATTGTCCACCGAGGGAGGAAAAAAAAGAAACATATCATAGCAAAATGTTAATCCTTCCTTAAGTTTGAAAAAAGGGTGCCAGGAATAAAATTGTGCAAGGGAAAATAAAGAACATGGGGGGAAAACCATTTTTGTAATTTTAAATGAAGGGTTTTGTTTTAAAATCACTTATGTAAAATTTTTTTTTTCTGATGTCCTGAAAGGGTACACAATTCCTCCAGGAAACAAGCATGGCTGTAACTTAGTATGGAGAATAAATTATAAGGAAAGTGTTAGTCACTCAGTCATGTCCAACTCTTTGCGACTCCATGGACTATGGCCCTCCAGGCTCCTCTTTCCATGGAATTCTCCAGGCAAGAATATTGTCATGGGTAGCCTTTCCCTTCTCCAGGGAGGGTCTTTCTGACTCAGGGATAGAACCTGGGTCTCCAGCATTGCAAAAGGATTCTTAATTATCTGAGCCAAATTGAAATATAAGGAAGATTAAGATATATTTTTGGAAGTTACTGAGTTTGGCTTTTGCTGTGCGTGCGTGCACGTGGGTGTATATGTGCATGTGCATATATGTAAAATGACTAATTTTATAGAAAATGTTAATGACATATTTCAAAGAACTGTAAGACTGGTGATACACTTCCTTGATGTACTAATGCTTTGGAAATACATTCCAATATTCAGAGGATAGGAGAAAATTATTTTAGTTGGGCAGACACTCATTGATAATCCACTCTTTGCAAGGCAGCTGCCAATCACTGGGAGTATCTAGCAATTAGGCTCAAGAGACTATATGGGAGCCCACAGCCTTGTCAGGGAGATAAAAGGAAAGCAAATATTTTCAATAAAATGTGAAACATGCAATAATAGAACTATGTACCAAGTGTTTTCAAGAGTGGAAATGTAAGACCGAATAAAGCATTTGAAAAATAAAGAGGAATCGACAGAGAGTTAAAATGCTGCTAGGGAAATAGCCTTTGTGAAAAACAAGAGGTTGTTCTTGGGGGAATCTCATATATTACAGTTTTTCTTTGTTTAAAATAGGATAGAGATCAGGATGTGAAGGGGAGTTAAAACTACATAGGAAGGGAAAGTACGAATCAAAGTGAGTGTATTTAATCTATGAAAGACACTGGCCTTTTAAATAAAGGCTCTGAAAATAGAACTGCATAATCAGATTTGTGTTTGAGAGAAAATATTTGTATTCAGTGGTGAAGAATGAATTAAAATAGTCCAGGATAAAGGCAAGGTGACAATAATTAAGAATTATTACAACATTCTTGGTAACAAAAAATTTAAGATTCAGAACAAAGGAGGGAAGAAGGGAGAAGGAGCAGAGACAAAGGGAAGCAAAATCAATAGCAAATGAGATTTTATCAGGTCAGTGATAATATTGAAAATTTTCTGCTTCCAGTGACAGGTTTGATGATGGTGTGATTGTGACATGGTTATAGAGGAAAGTAACCAGTTTTGGAGAGACGGCAGGCACTTTAATTTTGAATGTGTTGAATTTGTGGGGACTGTGGGACTTCCAGGTGGAAATGGCCACTAGTAAGTTAAACATAGAGATTAGAATTTAGTAAATAGTTTTGGAGTAGAGAAAGATTGTAGACACTAGGTTATATCTTTTTTAAGGTATTTTCTTTTTAAACTTTTTTTTAATTGAAGTATAGTTTTTTGACCATGTTCTATTAATTTCTACTGTACAGCAAAGTGAATTAGCTACATGTAGATATATATCCCCTCTTTTTTGGATTTCCTTCCTATTTAGGTCACTACAGAGCATGGAGTAGAGTCCCCTGTGCTATACAGTAGGTTCTCATTAGTCATCTGTTTTATAGTATTTTATAGTATCAATAGGCTTCCCTAGTGGCTCAGATGGTAAGAATATGCCTGCAATGCAAAAGACCCAGTTCAATCAATAGTGTGTATATGTCAATCCCAATCTTCCAACTCATCCTCTCTTCCCCTTTGGTATCCATATGTTTGATTTATTTTGAAAGTAATATATAGAAACACAATTAAATTTTAAATAAAGCATTTTAAACATTGGCCATGTGTACATTTTTAGATTTAATTAAGAAATTTTAGAGCCTAAAAGAAAAAGGCATTTACCAAATCCATGTTATTTACTGTTTTTCTATTTTAAAAGAGAGCAAAATTTTAAGACATTTTCCTTCCATTCCAACTGGAGGCCTGTGTAGGACACAATATAAGCCCAACATTAGGACCTGTGAATTGTTAACTACTGGACTTGTCAAGTTTATCAAATATTGATTTTATAGTTGCTACATCTTAGAAATTTATCATTGGATGAGGCACTTTCATCATTCTGCATCTTCTCTGAAAAAAAAAAAAAGATATTTGCTTACGTGATCACTCAGATTCTTTTTATATCTACCATTTAATCAATTCATGTTTTTTTTCTGATAATTATATAATGTAAAAATAAGACTTGTTTCTGCTAATTAAAATGCATCTATAGAAGCACTGTTAAAGATGTCTGATTTTTGGAAAACAGAACAGGAGATAAAATATCCTCATCTCTATTATAGTGAACTGTAAATATGAACTGCCAAAGAGAGCACTCCTGGCCTCCTGGTATAGACTCACTAAACTGCAGAATGTAAGCAAGAGAGAAATCACAGTCCAGGCATGTGTCTTCTGATGGCCCTGTGTGTGCATGCTAAGTCAGTTTAGCGTGTCTGACTCTGTGCAGCCCTATGGACTATAGACTGTCAGGCTCCTCTCTTCGTGGGATTCTCCAGGCAAGAATACTGGAGTGGGTTGCCATGCTGTCCTCCAAGGTATCTTCTTGACCCAGGAATTGAACCCATGTCTCTTATGTCTGTTTCACTGGCAGTCAGGTTCTTTACCACTAGCACAACCCGGATTTTCTATCTTCCACTTTCTAGATAATTGCACTAGAATTATCTGTAAAGGAACTTGGACTCAACATTTTCAAGTGATAGAGCAATGAATTAATACATCTGAAGGTGGGGGAAGTTTAGAAAAACGTGCTGTCTCTATTGTTTTAAAATACATTTTGTTTTGCAGATAGAGCAATGAATTAATACATCTGAAGGTGGGGGAAGTTTAGAAAAACGTGCTGTCTCTATTGTTTTAAAATACATTTTGTTTTGCAGCAGTGGTTTCCACCATTTTGTCTTCCAGGTCACTTATCCATTCTTCTGCCTCAGTTAGTCTGCTATTGATTCTTTTTAGTGTATTGTTCATCTTTATTTGCTTGTTCTGTAGTTCTTCTAGGCCTTTGGTAAACATTTCATGAATCACCTCCATTTTTATTCTGAGATCCTGGATCATCTTCAATATCATTACTCTGAATTCACTTTCTGGAAGATTATCTAGATCCACTTCATTTAACTGTTTTTCTGAGGATTTATCTTATTCTTTCATCTGGGACATAACCCTATATCTTTTCATTTTGATTGACCTTCTGTGATTGTGGTTTTTGTTCCAGGGGCTGTGGAGTTGCAGTTCTTCTTGTTTCTTCTGTCTCTCTATTGTTTTAAAGTAAATGAACTATAGGCAACATAGGGTTTCTAGATGTTCCCTTGAGATACCAAAGAGTTTAAATAGTGTTTATTTGAAATATCAAAACTATAGACACCATTCTATATATGTACATATATAGTTTATATATTCTGAAATCTTTTTCTAAGCCCATCTATCCTTCTTTCAGAAGCACCCAGTAATCATAACAGTACCAAAAACAGACACAGAAGTTCAAAACTGGCAAAGCACATCAATTCACCCAATAACATCAGTAAATATGACATTGCAAGACAAAAGATCCTAGAACAAAGTAATATCTGGGTTGCTTCTGAATGACTTAGAAAAGAAATCCATGCTCACTTGAAGCCAAAATATGTTCATTAACAGACCTTACGACAGGCAGGTAATGAAATTAACACAGACGAAGAATCCAAACATCACTAAGCTATTTGATAACTTTCACCATCATGTATGTTTGAGCAAAGCAAAGAAATACTAAATAAATATTTAAACAATTATATGAATTAGTGATTGAGAACATTTTTTGATGCACTCTTTTTGTAGTGAACAAAAGCAAACAAATACTGTGAACAAGGACTTTTTAGAATGTGTTTAGATATGTTAGGAATGTCTGCATCTGATATATTGAACTAATTTTCTATGATGTAGAGGCCTTAACTGAAAAATTGAAAGTATCCATATGCAAATAGAAACATTTTATACAATTTTTCCTCAATTACATGCAACAATCCCCAATATTAGGATGAGCTCAATAACTTCTAAATATTTCTAATATAGAGCCTCCTTACTTTTTCATATAAGCTTAAATATTAGCTTTATTTAAATAGATACATGCAAAGGATATTGTGCCAAATAGCTGCAGTGTTTATTTACTACTTGATCAAATACACGGACTTCTTTAATCTTCCAAATGGCATCTGGTCAAATTTTGAGGATTCTTTTGAAATGATTGCTATTTTATTTCCTTAGAGAATCTTTCTGGCCAGATGCATTATGTTGAAACTTGCAATTTCTATATAGAATAAATGCTGGAATCAGTGCAATATTTTCCCACTTGAAATTACTCAAAGGAGAATGCTCTGGTGACAAAATATATTTGGTAACTACATAATGAACTTTGATAGCAAAGAGCATTCAAAGAGAAAATATTTGATGCTGCAAAGTCAAATATTTATTTGCCTATGGAGAATAAAATGGGAGATCACAAAATTAAGGATAAGTATTGATTTATAAACAGAGCACTGCATTGACTGTCAAAAGCATTTTATCTAGTGAGATGATCCATTAACTAGGTATAACTATAAGAATTCAAGTCTATTTTTTCATATTCTTCCTATTCATCTAGGGAACAAAACAACTCCTTACTGAAAAATGGTAACTTATCACGTGTGTTCTTTAAAGGTGATTTCTATTTTTCAGCTTGTTCTTTATCATTTAGCCTTTGAAAGTTAAAGTGTTGGTATTACCATTGTCCTAAATCTACACAACTATATTTTTATTAACTACTCATTTGATTGGGATGTAAAATAAATAGGAAACTGACCTTTTATATTTATATAACTTATGTGGATATTGTTTACCTTTCTTTTGATCTTGAGCAATCTACTTCTGATATATAACTCTATGTATCTATTTTACATTATCATTTGGTGCCTGAATTGTGGTCCACTTAAGCAAAATATATACCAATATCTGAGATACATGTCAGAAGTATAACATCAAAAATGATACAGTCACAGCTTTTACAGGGGAAATTAAATGTAGATAATAAATTATGAAAACCTATAATAATTTGCTTGAAGTATGGATAAACCACAAAATTAGAATAAGCTGTTGATATACTAATTCTATTAGTAAGGCAGAGTTTTCTCAAGTAGGTAGCATTTGAGATGAGTTTAGTGGCAAGGTAATCTAGAAAGATTACCTCACTAGGCTTTAGCTTGATATCATTAAAAAATGATTGATTCAATCCAGTATAAAAATACTGTTTTTGAGAAAAGTGTACTAGAAGCATTATAAGGAGGGAGGTATTCTGTCCCCATGGTGAAAACTATATTTCCTTTATTAGTTTTCCCTAACAACTTAGACATTTGTCAGTGATAACAAAGGAACTCAGGATCCAAGGTGCCTTTCCCATAGTAAGCTCTATGGAACAGACTGTGGGCGGTATATGAGGCTGTAGGTACCATTTAGCTCATAAAAGAATACCCATATTCTTTATAAGCTAAAGGTTGCTTACTAAAAATAGCTGTGATGTATCACAGGAAAACATGCTTCTTCTCACCTCAGGGATGGGTTTCAGCCTCTTCTAGACATTCTTCCAAGAGAATGCTTTATAAAGCATTAAAATGACTGAATTGAGACTGTTCTGCGATATAACATGGCTGTAGCATATATTATTACAAAAGCTTGCCAAAGGAACTCCTGGAACCTGCCTAAATTTTCATTCAAGTGCAAGGGGAAAAAAATCTAACTGCATGGAATAAATGTGTAGAATTAGAGGGAGACAGGAAGAGAGCTGCTTCCCAATCTCTCCTTCAAATCATTCATTTATTTTCCTGTAATTTCTTGCAATTTTCTGTAATTTTACTAGGCACTAGGAGGAGATGCAGGGTTGTAACAGATACTGCTTCTGCTCTATAAATATAAACCAGCATATTTAAAGATGTTTAGACCCTTGTGCATAATAAATTATAGATAATACTTGTTGTGATTATAGTATCTGGAAGGTATGCACAAAATACATCCATCCTAAATGGTAATAACTCTAATTGGATGCAGAATAGATGCCCAGGGGGCCTCCCAATACAATGGTCATGATGGAACAGGGTTTTGCAGGGTTGATAAAAGAGCTCTGAATGTACCTGATAGAGCAAGCAATTTAAGTGTCATGTACAAAGTCATAAAACATAAGACACATTTGCAAAGATGTTGTAAGATTTTGCCTTGTTTATGTACTCCTCTCTCTTAATAGAATAAATAACCCTTCACAGTAAGTGTATTATTAAAGTAATAATGTACAACCAGAGTAATATTTCAATGGAAAGAACAGGATGCCCTGAATTTTCCACCACCTACCTCTGTGATTTTGAGAAATTTATTAAATATCACCAGACCTTCACTTCCTCATCTGAAAAGCAGTCCAAATGGCTAGGATCTCTTTCAAGTCTATTTTTTCATGATCGTATCATTTCATTATCTATAAGGTAAGTTGCCCCAGTGATACTACTGAGATATAATCTATAAGAATAGGAAGAGATATACTACATTTGAGAGAAAAATATTTCATTTGAAACATTAATACAATCATCATTTTTCTAATAATCAGACCCAAGTGCAATCAAAGGTGATCAATCAAATGAATTTCCTCCTGGGGCTCTGGATATGAAGATTAGCAAGAATTGTAATATTGTAGACGTGAGGATAAAATTAAATGCCAAAGGGAAATTGGTCATGAGCTGAACTGGTATCAAACTACCAGCCTCTTTATTCAGTTAAGAAAAAGAAGTCAGGAAAAAATTATTCCTTGAGTTATAACAAGGATAAAATTAAAGGTAAGATTGAGACAATTTTTAAAAAATGTCTCTGCCTGGTTCAAGATGATAAAACAATTTCAAACATAGCAACAATATTAAGTTTTGTAAAAGTTCCAAAATACTTTTAAAGGTTTAGAACAAGTGGTATACAACTGATTATATAATACTTACAGCTAACTTACTAGGGATTAATACACTACCTATCACCATAGCATCAATCCACTTGTTTAGGGTTAATGTTCTTCTAATGTTTATTTATACAGACATTTATTCACTTAGCAATATTTTCTGAGCTTTGACTATATCTGCAGCCCCATGCTAGGTCTTGGGAATATAGCTGTGATTAAAAAAAAAAAAAAAAAAACCCTGCTCTTATACAAAGGTCTTGCATTATAATGTGGTGAGACTAAAGTAATAATTTAAATAAATAGATTATAGTAAATGATGTGAAGCAAACAACATAGTGTACTAGGGGTTGGTGGTTTGCAGAAGGAATTTTAAAAAGAACATCAGGGAAGGAAGACATCCTTGAGGAGATATTCTTTAAACTGTTTGAACTAAGACAGTAAGGGTAAGGATGGGCCAATCATGAGAAGATCCGAATTAAAGCAGTCACAACAAATAAATATAAAGTATTTATATTTTAAGTAATATATATATATACTTTATACTTTAAATAAATATAAAGTAGAAATAGATCCTAATTGAGATGGGGTCATAAGGCACTCTATTTTTAGTAACTTGATGTTGTCTAGATTCATAAATTAATGTTGTCTAGATTCAGTAACTTAACATTGTCTAGCACTTTAAATTTGGCAATTGTAGATGATTCAGTTCAGTTCAGTCACTCAGTCATGTTCAACCCCATGGACTGCAGCACGTCAGGCTTCCCTGTCTATCACCAACTCCCAGAGCTTACTCAAACTCATGTTCATCGAGTCGGTGATGCCATCCAACCATCTCATCCTCTGTTGTCCCTTTGTCCTCCCACCTTCAATCATTCCCAGCATCAGGGTCTTTTCCAATGATTAGTTCTTCTCATCAGGTAGCCAAAGTATTGGAGTTTCAGCATCAGTCCTTCCAATGAATATTCAGGACTGATTTCCTTTAGGATTGACTGGTTTGATGACTGAGATGATTAAAAAAAAAAGTCACCATCTCTTTAATATCCCATTCTATCCTGACCAACTACAACCATAAGCAAATTCATTCTTAAAACCAAATAGTTACTATATCATATCACTGAAACACAAAATACCAACATTTTACACATCAGCTGCAAAGGAACTGTCCCTGTATGTGTAAAGAAAGATTAGAATATGCTTTGATGAGTGTTGTCAGTAACCAGACAAAGTCACTGAGTGCAATTTTCTTTCACAACCTAGCACTGTGATTCACTCCCCTATGTTCTTGAATCTGCCAATTTAGTTGCGATTGTTCTGAAACAACCTTCTGCAGGGTCATCTGTGTTCTGAATGACTTAATAGAGCAGAGCAACATTTACACTGGGTCCAGAGGAATCCTGACTTGAATAAAAGACAGCATCATTTCTAGCTATAACGAGTCCTGGGTGCAATTATATACAAGAGTCACAGACATATTTTGTAGTGTTCTGACAATAATAACCCGAGGTATTGTACATATGCTTGTAATTCTCATCCCAGTCAAGTTGGCATTCGTGGCCGATCATTTGGTATTTAGATTAGAGGGCCAATTATGAAAATATAAGCTGAGTGTGTGAAGAGTCACTCATACAATAGATAACACAGATGGCCAAAGAGATATCCAGCTCATCTAACTACTAATATTTCCCTGCTGTTTTTAGAAAGCACTTTTGATAAGAAACATCATTTTTAAGATGGCTTAAATATATGAACACGCACGACAAGATCTGGCCAAAATCAGGCAGTGGATAAAGGTCATGATTTTCCCCACAAGACTCTGTTGGATTTATATACAGAGCCCACAGATTTTACCTCTTTGTAGGTTTCTCTCCTTTTGGTTACTTCAGCGATCAAATGACTTTCAGTATCTATTTTAAAAATAATGTATGTTCTTGGTCATCACATATGACAATATTTTGTAAAGAAATAATCCCATTTTAAGCATTATGACCAGGGATGAAATGGGTAGTTTGGTAATAGTATAAACCTGAACCATCAACTAGAATGTGTATTATTTTTGGGTGCTTCCTAGGCCTATGCATAAAACTTTGACGTTGATTTGGATAATGTGCACATTCAAATATTTTCAAACAGTATAATTAAAATTAGAAAATTCAACACTTTAAGCAAAAGCATCACACCAATATAAATAAAGAAAAATGGGAATCTTTCTGAGCGCTCTGTACCTCTCCAGGGAAATACTTTGCTATAGGTATTCCTCATACATGAATTTTTCAGAGCTATTAATCACACGTCTTTCATGGAGGAAAAATAAAAAAGGGAAAGTAATTTGATGTGGGAAAAACACTGGTAAATATACAAATGTACTGAGGCATTTGGGCATGTCTCTTTGTGTTCTCTCTGGGGTTTATTGCCTTTTGAACACAACTGTCATTTCAAATTCTTGCCAATATAGACAAAAGTATAGCTTAACTTCATTGTCAATATACTGTTCAATAAAAAAAACTGAATCTCTTGATGGAAAAGAAGATAACATTCTATAAAACACTGTTTGTAATCACTGCCATCATTATTGACCATTTATGGGAAGATATTTTAACATTTGAGTTACCATGTGCGTAGTCACTCAATTGTGTCCAACTCTTGGCGACCCCACGTACTGTAGCCCACTGGGCACCTCTGTCCATGGGGATTCTCCAGGCAAGAACACTGGGGTGAGTTGCCATGCCCTTCTCCAAGGGATCTTCCCAGCCCAGGGATCAAACCTGGGTCTCCCACATTGCAGGTGGATTCTTTACCACTGAGCCACCATAGCATAGATTATATTCCTATAGAATCTTTTTTGCCCAAAGTAGCACTAAGTAAGGAGAAGGAAATGGCAAGCCACTCCAGTATTCTTGCCTGGAGAATCCTGTGGACAGAGGAGCCTGGTGGTGTCTATGGGGTCGCACAGAGTCGGACTCGACTGGAGTGACTTAGCAACAGCAGCAGCACTAAGTAAGTGTTCTGAAAGTTGGATCTAATGGTATTGTGAAGGCTTCATTTTATCAATGTTTTTCATGTCTCATACTTGCTAGGTCATGTTTCAGAGGAAAGCAATAAGCATCATTTTGTTAATTCTTGGGTTCAGTTCAGTTCAGGTCAGTTGCTCGGTCATGTCTAACTCTCTGCAGCCCTATGGACTGCAGCATGACAGGCCTCCCTATTGTGTTGTTCATCACCAACTCCTGGAGTTTACTTAAACTCATGTTCATTGAGTTCATTGAGTTGGTGATGCCATCCAACAATCTCATCCTCTGTCATCCCCTTCTCCTCCTGCCTTCAAACTTCCCCAGCATCAGGGTCTTTTCAAATGAGTCAGTTCTTCGTATCAGGTGGCCCAAGTATTAGAGTTTCAGCTTCAGCATCAGTCCTTCCAATGAATATACAGGACTGACTTCCTTTAGGATGGACTGGTTGGATCTCCTTGCAGTTCAAGGGACTCTCAAGAGTCTTCTCCAACACCACAGTTCAAAAGCATCAATTCTTCGGTGCTCAGCTTTCTTTATAGTCCAACTCTCACATCCATACATGACTACTGGAAAAACTGTAGCTTTGACTAGATGGAATTTTGTTGGCAAAACAATGTCTCTGATTTTTAATATGCTGCTTAGGTGGGTCATAACTTTTCCTCCAAGGAGCAAGTGTCTTTAAATTTCACAGCTGCAGTCACCATTTGCAGTGATTTTGGAGCCCCCCAAAATAAGATCTGTCACTGTTTCCATTGTTTCCCCATCTATTTGCCATGAAGTGATGTGACCGGATGCCATGATCTTATTCTTGGGTTACCATTTTTTTTTTTCTTCATTTTAACAAACAAGATGTATAAAACCTTAGGAAAAATAGCTTAATGAAACTATTCCAGAGTAATCATATGACTTATCAAAACTGGGAACAAAAGATAGAGTCAAAAGCTGATGTTTCTTTAGTTACATTCTGATCACAGACACTTGAAATCTTTGCCTCTTTGTAAAACATTTTGAAATAAATGAAAAGAGAGCAAAATATTTTTATCAAGTCAGAGATAAAAACCTTTCTATAAATCTCTACCAAGCAAAGACAATTTGCTAATATGATGCACCTGTTTTCTAAAGATGCCATACCTAACCCAAAAGAGGCCAAAGAAGTCTGAGGATTATCTGACATTGTTAAAGCACTTAGTACTCAGTCATTGTGAAATATGCGTGTGAGATCCCACTGAGTGCTCAGGACATTGAAAAGTGAAAGTGTTAGCAGCTCGGTCTTCTCTGACTCTTTGTGACCCCATGGGCTGCAGCCCACCTGGCTTCTCTGTCCATGAGATTCTCCAGGCAAGAATACCAGAGTGTGTTGCCATTTTCAGGGATCTTCCTGTCCCGGGGATTGAACTTGGGTCTCCTGTGTTGCAGGCAGAATCCTTATTGTCTGAGTCATTAGGGAAGTGAACTCAAGGATCTCTTACACCTGTAAAATATTATCTATTTAAATATTATTTCCAGCAGGCAGTAAAGAACAAGTAGAAGACAAACTCTTCTGTTGAGGAGACGTTGGGTATGTGTTTACCTCAGTTGTAATACACTTATGATTTCAATTATTTTATCACTTAAGGCTCTGTCTTTCTTTGATGGCATTTCTTAATAAGTTGAACATATCTATGCAAATTGATATCTTAAGACCTTATAAGCTCATAATTACTACTAAGATAACTTTTAATTTTATCAGAATCAAAAAGAATGTCAAAAAGGACAAGCATAAAATGCATCATATGGGAAATAGCTCCTTGTTGGCCAAAAAAAAGAGTATCTCCAGTTCACAATTTATCTGAAGTAGCAACCTATTTTTGAGTATTTCATTCCTGAGTATGTGAGTCATTCAATAGGGTCTCTTCAGTTAACCAAAATGACACATAATTATATTCCAATTTAAACGTTCATCCATAGTTTAAATTAGAACTTCTATGTATACATTATGAATAAGAAGAAATTGAAGGGTAAATTTAGAAATAACTTGATGACCTACATTTATTTACCAATCAACAGTTATGTCTTAAGAACCCATTATATATTAGGCAAAGGTTTTGCTTTGGGGTATAGGGAGCTTGGAATTTATTGAAGAAATCAGGCTTTGACACCCTAGACATAGTAGGGTCTCAGTTATCATCATCATTAGAATCATCTAAAGATGGTACATAATTGATCGCTGATCATGATGATGATCCTAAAATTATTTTTCTCCAATTCCTTGAAGACTCTAACAGACACAGGAGGACTTCCTAAGTGGTTCGATGGTAAAGAATCTGCCTGTCAATGCAGGAGATACAGGAGACGCCAGTTCGATCCCCGGGTCCAGAAGATGCCCTGGAGAAGGAAATGGCAACCCACTCCAGTATTCTTGTTTTGAAAAATCCCATGGACAGAGGAGCCTGGCATGCTACATCCATGGGGTGGCAAAAAGAGTCAGACACAACTTAGTGACTAAACAACAACAACAAAATAGATGTAGTAAACAGGCTGAGGGAATAATAGCCAGGAGAGAGCATTTAGTGGAAGAATTTAAACTCTGCCTTCAGGCAGAAAAGATATTCTGAAGACCTCTTTCCCTTCAAGGAAGAACCAGTTTTATGGATCAGCCTTATCTGTAACTATCTATTACACAATAAACTACAATAGTCTATATTTTTGCTGAATCTAGCCTCCAACTGTGAATTCTCACACCCTACCATTACTGAAATACTCAAAAAGTGCATTGTATGTGTAAGAAATTCTTGTTCATTGATCATGAGATATTTATAGTTTCTACCTCCTGCCCCCAAATGATGAGTCTTCATATCAATTTTCAGAAGCTTCAACTGTCCATCCAGTCATCACCACAGTGGAGTCATGCACTCCTGAGTAGCTTCATTCTCTCTGTGGAATACTCATGCCTCTTATTTGCATTTCCCTCTGCTCAAAATCTTAGTTTTGTTCCATCTAAAAGTGACTCCAAAAGTTGCTCATCTTCCCTTAGGATTTTGGCAATCAGATACTAAAGCATACTTGTTTGTCTTGGAAAGTTTACAAAGATTTTCATCAAAATCTATTTCATTTTCACTTAGTTCAACCTTTTTTTTTTTTTTTCATAGGATTCAGCCAGGTGTCTCAGAGAGGACTGGCTCAGAGACAAATTTGAAATGCCAACATTTTGTTTCTCTAGGTATAGAATCATCTTTCTCCTAAAAATATTATATGTTCTGCTACAGAGTGTGTTTTTTATGTAAATTATTTCATAGGTGACTGGATACAGGATGGATCCATGTAATTGGAGAATCATCATGTTGGTTGATTGCTGATGTCTCTCAGAATATGGTTTTGAAGCAATCATGTGAGATTAAAGAGAAAGTATGTGTAACAAATGAAGATCCAGATAAGAAATGTGAGAAAACTGATACTCTGACAGAGGTATTTTTCTAAAGTCCAAATAGTAACTGGTTTAATGTATTCAAGACTCTTCACGACGTTAACCTAGTGAAGCACCAATGCTTTGGCCACCTGATATGAAGAACCAACTCATTAGAAAAGACCCTAATGCTAGGAAAGATTGAAGGCAGGAGGAGAAGTGGATGACAGAGAGCATTATGTTTGGATGGCATCACTGACTCAAGGACATGAGTTTGAGCAAACTCTGGGAGAGAGTGAAGGACAGGGAAGCCTGACATACTGCAGTCCATGGGGTCACAAAGCATTAGACACGACTGAGTGACTGAACAGCAATGTTAACTTAAATGGGGAATCACGGCTTCAGATCAAGAAATTGATGAGATATACTCTCTCCTTCTCCATGTTTGCACATATTTAGACATTAAATCAAAAGCAAGGCAGATTGGAGACCCAGGGATCAACCTATTTATTACAAAATGTTAAATGTGAATATCTAACCTAACGTGAAATCCATATAAATGTAGAATCTCAACTCCAGAATTAGGCCTAGTAGCAGGCATGGCAGCCTGGGTTTGCCTCCCCTTGTGTGTGTACACGCATGCATGGTTGAGACGGATTGTAGAGGTGGGGCTGGAGAATACTAGAATGTTGAAAACAGAGGGGAACTGTTGTTCTTTCTCCTCAAGAGGCGAACCAGAGCTTAGACAAGCACATCCAGGGCTTCCCTGGTGGCTCAGTGGTAAGGAATCCACCTGTCAACCCAGGAGACATGGGTTCGATCCCTGATCAGGAAGATCCCACATGCTGCGGAACAACTAAACCCCCAAGTCACAGCTACTGAGCCTGTGCTCTGGGCCCAGGAGCCACAACTGCTGACACCCGTGTGCCCTGGAGTCTATGCTCTGCAACAAGAGCAGGCACCGCAATGAGAAGTCCGTGCACTGCAAGTAGAGAGTAGCCCCGACTGATGCAGGTAAAAAAATTATTCTTTCCATATTTACCAGACAGCCAGGAGACTCTCAAGCAGTGGAGTCTAGAATTTTATCAAATTTACAGAAACAAGATGTTTCAGCTGCTATTAGATAAGACAAATGTCCCCTTCCAGGCTGCTTTCTTTCCGTCACGTTTGCTCTTGTGCTGGGTAATATTGGTGGCGGATGGATTTGGTTTTGGATCAATCAAATGAAAATGAGTTGGAGATGCATTGTTTGGATTCATTGGGATGAGGTATGAGGCTCCCTTCTATGTATCCTCAGGTTGTCATTGCCCTTCAGAAGGAGGAATGTTACTGCATAGATTCCCTTAGAATTCTGATGCATTAAAACAAATAGGGTCAGGAATGCTATCAAGCCCCTTGGCATCCAAAACCAGTTTTGCCAGATGTGTGTGGGTAGTGGGAGGATAAACAAAATAAAAAATGTATAGAACCAGCATTTAGCTTACAAAAAGAAAAAAAAATTTTAATCTTCTACCAGTTTTGCCAGATGCGTGCGGCTAGTGGGAGGATAAACAAAATCGAAAATGTATAGAGCCAGCATTTAGCTTACAAAAATAAAAAAATTTTTAATCTTCTACTACCTAGATGAAGGAAACATGTCAGAGATTTTCTCATACTGACAATAATTTTTACAG
Source organism: Dama dama (assembly GCF_033118175.1). Taxonomy (NCBI): domain Eukaryota; kingdom Metazoa; phylum Chordata; class Mammalia; order Artiodactyla; family Cervidae; genus Dama; species Dama dama. The sequence goes on from NC_083707.1 coordinate 13,369,689, forward strand.
TTTAAGATCAGATCATACAAATTTCTACAGTTTTACACAAGTGACAAATTCAAACCAAATATTCCTAAACTACCAAAATTGAAACAAATTTTTTTTTTGTTAGAAGTGCTAGAAGAATGACCACACTCTCTTCCTATTATCTCTATAAAAATGGCATTAAGTAATATTTTTATGTAAAGAGAATCAAATAGTAGGACAAGAAAAATGGAGTAGATTTATTATAGAGACGCCAGGTTAGTATTGAACAAATATATATATACATATATATATATATATATATATATATCTTACCTTTGGGATGTTTAAGATAACTATCAGCCTTTTTTTTTTTTTTTTTTTACTATTAACCTTTTAAAAATTTGAGATTTCTAGTAATACCTTTTCTCATTCAAAGTAAATATTTACTGCTGTACACACTTTGGTGTTAAGTTTGCAATCTTTAAGAGAACCCACAGAGCTGAGCAAGTTTAAGGGTCATAAAACCTAGACCAAGGCCTCAAAAGACAAGTCCGTCATGGCAGGTCATATTATTCAGTCACAAAGAGGACGAAAATTGTGCCATTTGCAGGGATGTAGATGGACCTAGAGACTGTCATATGAGTGTTATGTCAGAAAGAGAGAAACAAACATCATATATGAATGAAATATGTGGAATCTAGAAAAATGGTATAGATGTTCAAATCAGAAATAGAGACAGAGACATAGGGGTCAAAGCTACGGACACCAAGGGGGAAGAGGAGGTGTGATGAATAGGGAGATTGATTGACATCTATTGGATTGACATCTATTGAATTGACCACTGATACTATGCATAAAATAGGTAACTAATGAGAGTTGACTATATAGCACAGGGAGCTCTACTCAATGCTCTGTAGTGACCTAAATGAGAAAGAAATTTTAAAAAGAGGGGATATATGTATACATATAGTTGACTTCCTGGTGGCTCAGACAGTAAAGAATCTGCCTGCAATGCAGGAGATGCTGGTTTGATCCCTGGGTCGGGAAGATTCTCTGGAGAAGGGAATGGCAACCCATTCCAGTATTCTTGCCTGGAATATTCCATGGACAGAGAAGCCTGGCGGGCTACGGTCCATGGGGTCACAAAGAGTCAGACATGACTGAATGACTAACATTTCACTTTCATAGCTGATTCACGTTGCCATACAGAAGAAATGCAATATTATAGAGCAACTATACTCGAAACAAACAAAAATTCCATACTACGGTTGATAAATTTAGTCTGTAATATTTTCCACCCAAATAATGTATCCACATCCTATGCCACAGTATCTCTCCACAAAGCCAAGGTCATCATCTTTGATTACATGCTCCCCAGGCCTACTAAAAGCCTATCATTGTTTTCTTGAGGCCTAATTTTTTAGTTCTCATCTCATTTTACACCTTTCTCATTCCATTCTTGGCTCCAAATATCAACATCTGATAATGCTACAATTTCTTCCACCTGAGTTCTGATTACATCGAGAAATAAAATAGAGCAAGGCTGATAGAAGCCCACTAAATAAGCTTGATAATGATGATAATAATAATAATAATGTATTTATATGGAAAACTTCTATATTTTGTGCCTATCATTGTTCCATGCCCTGAATATACATTAACTAATTTAATCTTCACAACACCCTGATTTAGGTACTGCTTTTATTTCTCATGAATGAGAAAACTGATACATGTACATCTAAACAAATAAGAGTCATGGAAGAGTTACACTTTAGAGTTATGGTTGCTGAACACAGGCTATTTGCACCAGAGTACAAACTCTTCAACAAATGGTCTTTTTTATGGGCCACACTTACGCCATCGAGATGTTGTTATAGCTATTGTTTGCAGGAAAGGCGAGAACCAGTGGTTAGGAGGGGCTGGATGAACTGGAATGGTATTTCAGAGTAAGGGCTTTACTGTTGCTCACACAGGAAACTAATCTGTTCTCCCCAACCAGTACGTTACTGTAGATTAGATATAATAAACATACAAAACAACCTTTGGGTTTTGGTGGATTCAAAACTTTATGCCTGTTTAAAATGCAGGAATTGGTTTTTGCGGAAACATAAAATGTTCTTTTATGTTTCTACATTTCTGTGCTATGGTCGCATGTTTTTGGATGTCTGTGCTAATTTCTTCTTGAGTAGAACATCCACCCCCTCCAGCAGATATTGATGTACAGCTTTAAAGAGTAAAAGCATCAACTCAATACTGTTCCCAAATGCTAAGCTCACTTAGGGAACATTTTCTCTGTCGTAGTACAGTTTGTAATATCTTTTGTTTTAAATTGCCTTTTCTTCATTTATGCCTTTATTTAGGCTATGTGAGGAAAAAAAAAGCCGAAATACTTAAGAGTATTTTTGTTCAACCAGTGAACATAATGTATATTTTAAAGCTCACTCTTCTTTGAATGCCGGGACTGCTCAGGAAGCGTATAAAAATAAGATAGGGAAAACATGAAAATATGCATTTAGTGAGCTGATTACATATATCCTTTAATAACTCTTTTCTTGAATACATAAGACATAAAAAGTAGTAGCCTAAGCACAGTGAAGACCAACCCAACACAAAAGTTGAAATCTTAAAAACAACAATAACAAAAAAAAACAAAAACAAAAAAAAAACAAAGAAGAAAAAGCATTTCACGTGACCCCTACATTATAAAACCATTTGTTCTCTCCCCTATCACAGAGTCATTCTGGGGTCATTTGCCCCATTTTATTTTTTATGTATTTGTCGTCACTTACCAATTTTATTTTATATATGTGCTTACCTCTTTGTTGTCTGTCTCTCCACACAATGTAAGGAGCGTAATATCAGAGACCTTGTGTGTGCATGTGTGTTTATGGTTATATCCTTAGTACCAAGAACTGTGCTGTGATTATCAATTAATATTTGCGAGTAAAGTGCACTCATAAGAGGAGAATCAGCAAGAAGACAGGACCTCAGGAAATAAAACCAGGTCAGGAGAGCAGAGCAAAAGTCCTGAAAAGAGAAAACAGCTGGGCGCTGCATCCTCTATTTGGAAGATCATCTTTCTGTCTCTCTCTGTCTCTGTCTCTTTAGCTATCTATATTTCCAAAGTTTGATGTCAGTGGTGATTTATCTTTTGTTTCGTTGTTCGAGGCCTGACCCAGTTTAAAGGAGCAGTTTTTCAAACAGAAATGGTCTAGGCTCAGCAAAATTTGAAATAAGTTTATTAGTCATCTTTCACTATTATGCAGTATTTTATATTTGAAAATGCTTAAGTGAAACACTATCAGACAAGATTCAAGCATTCAGCTAATGGGTTAAATACTTTGGTTTCATAAAAGCCCTCTCCAACCATCTCTAATGGAATATTATGATGTGGTTTTAAATCTGGGAGATATATTCATATACTCCCTATTCTGAGACAGCATGGTTACTTCCTGACCCTACAGCCTCTATAAAAACTCAATGAAATTAATGTTCTTATGGCCTGAGTTTGAACTACTGGGACTCATCATATATCCCAAAGGGTAGATTTTAATATCAGCAAAAGCTGTACCGATTTGGAACCATCCTAATCACCTTTAAGTTTCCAAGTTAACTACAGCAGTTAATACGGTACAATTTACTCCAAGTTCGGGCTTTCCAGTTGGCCCAATGGTAAAGAATCTGTCTGCCAATGCAGGAGATGCAAGAAATGCAGGTTTGATCCCTAGGTCGGGAAGATCTCCTGATGTAAGAAATGGCACTCCAGTCCAGTATTCTACTCTGGGAAATTCCATGGAAACAGGAGCCTGATGAGCTATAGTCCATGGGGTTGCAAACAGTCAGACACGGCTGAACACACACACACATACCCACACATACTCCTGAAGTTCAAAGTTAGTGCATGCCTTTTAATGACCATATTTACCTATACCTTAGTCTTAACCCACCTTAAGAAGTGATGTGATTTTTGGGTTGAATTCAGTGTCTGGAATCTGGATCACAGGTGGTTCAGATATTCCAAAAGACCTGCTGCCTAGACTTTGCTAACTCCTGAAAGACTGAATTATCCAGTTCAAGGGAAAATATAGAGGAGGTTCACTTCTAAGATCCAAGGGCCCAGTTTTGAAAATATCTCTCCAATTTATTAATCTTGAGATCCTTCAGTCTTCTAGGGAACTGAGGAAGGGTAGATGTAACGATCAGTTCAGTTCAGTTCAGTAGCTCAGTTTGTGTCCGACCCTTTGCAAGCCCAATGAACTGCAGCACACCAGGCCTCCCTGTCCATCACCAACTCCCAGAGTTTACTCAAACTCACGTCCATTGAGTCGGTGATGCCATCCAACCATCTCATCCTCTGTCGTCCCCTTCTTCTCCTGCCTTCAATCTTGCCCAGCATCAGGGTCTTTTCAAATGAATCAGTTCTTCGCATCAGGCGCCCAAAGTATTGGAGTTTCAATGAACATTCAGGACTGATTTCCTTTAGGATTGACTAGTTGGATCTCCTTGCAGGCCAAGAGACTCTCAAGAGCCTTTCCAACACCACAGTTCAAAGGCATCAATTCTTCAGTGTACAACTTTCTTTATAGTCCAACTCTCACATCCATACATGACTACTGGAAAAATCATAGCTTTGACTAAATGGAACTTGGTGGGCAAAGTAATGTCTCTGCTTTTTAAATGCTGTCTAGGTTGGTTATAATTTTGCTTCCAAGGAGTAAGCGTCTTTTAATTTCATGGCTGCAGCCACCATCTGCAGTGATTTTGGAGCCCCCCAAAATAAAGTCTCTCACTATTTCCCCATCTATTTGCCATGAGGTGATGGGACCAGATGCCATGATCTTAGTTTTCTGAATGGTGAGTTTTAACCCAACTTTTTCACTCTCCTCTTTCACCTTCATCAAGAGGCTCTTTAGTTCTTCTTCACTTTCTGCCATAAGGGTGGTGTCATCTGCATATCTGAGGTTATTGATATTTCTCCCGGCAATCTTGATTCCAGCTTGTGCTTCTTCCAGCCCAGCGTTTCTCATGATGTACTCTGCATATAAGTTAAATAAGCAGGGTGACAATATACAACCTTGACGTACTTCTTTCCCTATTTGGAACCAGTCTGTTGTTCCATGTCCAGTTCTCAGCACATATTGACTTAACAGTCTTAATTTGTTTATGTCAGTGTCTGATACATAGTATATGCTCAACAAACAATTGTTAAATAGTTTAATAGTTTTTAAAATACCATTTTTAAATGGGATGGTTCCCTCCCCCTCTCACCAACAGCTCTGTCCAATGACAAATCTATAACCTTCCTTTCATTCTCCTGCCTGGGGCTAGAGTTAGTAATAAGAAAAATGCAAATATGATCATGTCAGTCTTCTGATTAACTCCTTACAACAGCTCAACATTGTCCTTAGGATTAAGTCAGCTCCACTGTGAGCAGGCAGAGCTCTTTAGCTAGATTCTGGTCTGTTCTCCAGCTTTGTCCTATTTTCACTGTTGGACAGTCTGCCCCAGATATCAGAAGCTTCTTCAATTTGCAAATCATTGTATTCTGTTCTGTTTTGTTAAAGCTAAGTCCTAATTTGGATATGCTTAAGTATAATTTCTGCTATTACAAAAACAACAGCTATAGCTGTAAATGTACATATCTTTTGACAGTAGTAACATTTTTTTAGGAAACATTTTAGAAGTCAAATCAATGAACAGAAACATACATTTCTTACTATTTTTGATACCACTTTCCAGTTTGTTCTATGGAAGATTAGAGCCGATTTATGCCCCAGACTACTGTGCAACATGATGCTTAATGTCTATATCAGTCAAAAATATATATTCAAGGGCAATTTAAAAAGTTACTCCAAAACATCATTACTTTAATAAGTATTTTCATGATAATTATCTCTTCATGACTTTATCCCTTTTGTTGGTTTTTGGTTAAGTTATTAAATTAAAATAAAAGTTTAGTTTTATACTTCTGTGTCTTATTATTATGGCTACTAAATTCACTAAAAACTCACTGAAGCAAAAATGTCAAAATTCCTGTTTGAAGCATTACATTACTTCTGTGATTAATGGAATTTTTAATTGGCAAGTTGTCATTGCATGCGTGTATATGTATATAATATATATACATATATATATAAATATAATTTGTGTGAATATAAATTAATGTCATTTAATCAATTACCCAAAATGTACTGAGTTTATAAATGAATAAAAGCATTAAAGATCAGTATTTGTATGCATGGGTTAGCACACTTTCAGAAGTAACTAACAGATGACCCAACTCAGGAAAAGCAGATTTACTGGGCTCTCAAATTGACATATGAAGAGATGTATATCAGGCTTCCGGTTCAGTCTGATCAAGGCTTCTGCTGTGTTTCACTAACTTTGTTGCTGCTCATTTCTGTTCCTCTCCAGGCTGCCTTGCCTTGTGTTCCCAGGGTTTTACAATAAAACCAAAGTATGTTTTCTATTATACTTCATTCTTTTATGACATGAGAAATATCATGAAATTTACCATTTGTGCTTATCACGTGAGGGCTATGACTCTTAGATATTCCTCATAACAACAGATCTCTCATGAGAAGAGTGTACAACATTATTGACCCTGGACTTGTACAGAGACAGAAATCAAAAGACTTTTCAAGAAGTTTATTGACAGGTCACTTCAGTGTATACACTATATTTTTGTACCAGCATATGAAATTCATATTGTTAAAGCCATCTCAAACAATCGAGGGTCACTTTGCATTAATGCAGACAGGAAAATAAACACTGGGGGGCAGGGAACTCAACTGATAAGAAGAACTAAAGATTTTAGGCAGAGCCAAACGGTGTTTTTCTCCACTGAAATATTTTTAATTTGAATACAAAGGTGGATCCAAAATCTCTTTAGCTCCTAAGAGAATCAATTTAATTTAGTAGGAGATGAGAAAACAATTATTTTGAACAATTTGAAGAATCAAACACTTGGAACTATTTAATCAAAGAAGCATGTTATTTTGCCTCTCATTTCTTTTGAAATATGCAGTATATGGAAGCTTTCAAAGACTGAGGCCAACTTCTGAAATTTCAAATTGACAGTGCTAAATTATTTGGGGAGGCTCAAATTTGAAACCAACTGCAGTTGAATGATCTTAAATTTTTATTCTTATCTCATGAATTTTTGTTTTATAATTATTTAAATTTGCATTATTATGTTATCATCAAGGTGACCAAAATACATCAAACATACCCTTGTGTACCAGAGAAGATTCAAAACCATATATATATATATATAAAAATATATATATATATATATATATAAGTTATGGTTTCTGTAGGAGAAGGCAATGGCACCCCACTCCAGTACTCTTGCCTGGAAAACCCCATGGACGGAGGAGACTGGTAGGCTGCAATCCATGGGGTCAGGAAGAGTCGGACACGACTGAGCGACTTCACTTCCGCTTTCATGCACTGGAGAAGGCAATGGCAACCCACTCCAGTGTTCTTGCCTGGAGAATCCCAGGGATGGGGAGCCTGGTGGGCTGCCGTCTATGGGGTCGCACAGAGTCGGACATGACTGCAGCGACTTAGCAGCAGCAGCATCATGGTTTCTATTATTATTATAGCTATGAAAGCATACACATCAAAACAGAAATACGTGCAGTCATCATTAAAATTAGGACTTATTAACCGGGCTTTCCCAGACAACCCAGTCCCCTGGAGAGAGAGAGAGAGTAAATATTAGAGTCACATTATTAGTCAAGTATGTTTGTCTGGAATATTTACTTGCTGAAATTAAGGCACATCTGACTCTACTTAAAGTTCATTCTAATATTTTTAGAAACCTTGAAAGGAAGTCTTCCATTTTCCTACCTTCACTGGGATTCCCAGTTCTGTTCCTACCCCACCCAGTGACCCCTATCCCTGATGCTTCTGGTCTCGAAGATCACCCAAAGGGCTTCTGACACTAAGATTTCTCACAGCCTCTTTCTGATACAGTGACCTCAAGATTATGCTCACTCTCAAGGCTCATCCAGCGCTTCCCAGCAAGGTGACTGGTGTGCGTGGTCATCATGGAGGCAAGACTCAAAACCTTTTTCTCAACACACCTCCACAGTGACCGAGGCAGGATGGGGACTAATGAAAGTGCCACACTGCCTTTTACGGTTTCCACCAGGAATCGGCAAACATACCTTCCACTCACATATCATTGGTACAGTAAGTCACATACATGAGATCCTCTTCTGTCACTAGAAAGAGAACGGGGTGAGATCTGTAGTCACTATAATCACAGGGGTTTCAACTATCTCTTTTCTTAGGTCAAATTGTTCACAGAAGATTCCTGGACCTTTCATACCTTTCATACCAGTGGATTTTTGGTCTGTTGGCAACATTCGTCATCCAGACATTTTCAGATGTGTTGGAATCCTTGGCTAAGTGCTGTGTGTGGGTGCTAAGTCACTTCAGGCGTGTCCATCAAGAATACTGGAATGGGTTGCCATGCCCTCCTCCAGGAGATCTTCCTGACCCAGGGATCGAACCCCTGTCATCTCTTATGTCTCCTGAATTAGCAGGTGGGCTCTTTACCACTAGGAATCCTCTGGGTAAGCACGACTGGGAATTAAATGTGGGTTTGCTATGCTGTGGCTTTCTGTTTATTGTTTCTTTATGTCTTTGTTTTTCCATCTAGAAAACACACATTCTGGTTACATTTCTCAGCCTGTTCTAGGGCAGAGCCCCTTCTTTCCCTGGAGGTCTCTGAAAATATCTTTTGACCAGATACTTAATTTTTTTTCTGGCTTAATATCGTAGTTCTAGATAACTAAAAATAATTTGTACCCTTTCCAGAATCACCTAGTCATACACACAAGACCATGGCATGGATATTATAGAGTTTAGGCATTCCTTCACTCCTTTGCTCAAATTACTAATTGGTTCTACAATAAACTCTTCAGAGAAATGTTTATGGGGGTGGCTATTACATAAATGCTGACAATAAACTGTCCTGATGATCAGTGAGCAATGCCCTTATTTTTCCAAAGAGCTTGCTACTTTCGGAACAATTATCCATGACTGAATCAATGCATGAAAAGCTGTCCTGCCTATTCTGTATTATTGAAATATAGTTCATGGTTAAATACTTCAAAAAACTAGCTAGGAAAGAGCAGAAAATTCATTTGAAAGAGGAAAAGGTAACTGGCACTTCCCTGAAGAGATCTGGGCCCAGTTTTCTAAACAGGTTGTTTTAAAGTGCTTTTCTCATGGCTGTAGGTCCTTATTTTGTTGGAATCCCTTGTATCATCAACATTTTTTTGCCCTCCTTTTCATCTGTAGGGACTTTTTTCCAGTACATTTCAGCCAGAAGGCCAGGAGAGCAGCTGTCTCCACTAGAGAAACCCATTATTTGCCAGATGGATGGGCTTCTACCTGGATTCATTGCTTGTTTTCCCCAACACCTCAGGGTACCTCGTAGTCTTTGCAATAATCGAAGACTTGTTCTAATCTGGATCAGAGCCGGTCTACATTTTAAGAGACTTAAAATCATGTTTATTTATTTTAGGCTGTGATATTTAGGAACAGTATGTTTCTGAGTAAGCAAAAGGAATGATGGATTTACCCTGAAGTTAATGAAGGTTAAGAAATACCAAAAATTATATAAACTTCAGGGCACAGAAAATCTGGATTTCTCCTTGCTAAAGTAAATTCAGATTCTTATAATCTCAGTGGAATGTAAAATCTCTATAGTCAGTTACTACTATAACAATTTTTTTGTTTGTTTTCTTCTTATATTTTATTTCAGAGCCTCTAAACTATGGAAAGAAAATAAAAATAGTGGTCATATAACAAAATCAAATAAGTAAGAGTTCAAAAACAGCATATTGAGTCGGTTACCTACATAGGGAAGACGGATTGGACTTAAAAGATTGGTGTATAAGCAATATAATAATGGATGTAAAAAAACACCTTGCACATTCCTTGGCACAAATTGCACATTTAATAAATGTTTGTTGAAAAGATGAATGGGGAACAATGTGCTAAATTAGTTTGTCAGTTTTCTGTATGTCTCATCTATTTCTCAGCTTGTCTAACTATGTTCCTCCAACCAATCTATCAGATAATATGAAACCATCTCTGATAGAAATAAAATCCTTACTTTTTCTGAAAACAGTCACATTTATAGGCTTATAATTTAAAACGGGTAATTGTTATAAGTAAATCCATCTCATACTAGAGAACAGATTTTCATTGACAAACACTGGATGAGGTAACTTCTCAACCTTTCCTGCAGGCACAGGTCTAATAGAAATTTATTCTTTGGAAAAAGCTTCTGTAATACTTTGTAGGGGGGAAGCTTTTTATAATACTTCTAGAACTGATGGCAATCATATTCAGTGAATTAGTTTTTGTTTAAAGTTTATCATTGGTTATATAAATAGAAATCTTAGCTCATTAAGGTGAAAAAAAAAGGATATATATATTCTATATCTCTAATACTTCTGTGAAAATGTGCACACTTAATTTTTTAATGTTTAGTTAAGATATAGAGACAAGTGACCAGGGCAGATAGATACACAAAAGCAGGTGGTTTTTAGAGAGTTAACATGAACAATTTGATTAGATAAGAAATAAGTGCCTGCATCCTCAGATGCTGCATGACTACAGAAAGGAAAATTTCCAGGCATTGTTTTGAAATATATAGGGAGTTACACTGAAATTGACACTTGGAAGAATCTGAAAACCATGACAATAGTTCTGTAAAGGGATGGTAATTTGGCTATATAATTAAATTGGAATGTGTTCAGTAAGCAGATGTGTGCAAATAAAGAAACATCTCAGCTCCGGGTTTGCACTTCTTGATCTTTCTTTTGTCTGCCTTTTTATGAGGACACCCCATGGCTTTCTGTTGTCGCTGTGTTGTTGTTCTTCTTCTCCTCACTAAATTAGCTCCCGGCACTAATACACTCCATAGGTTTATTCAGGAGCCTTGCAGGCTGCAAAGGTTCCATTTTGTCAACAGATGGCGTAAGGAATGATTCTCCATGCTCAATGACTTCAAAACAACATTTTGCTATTGCTGTCCCAAAGTTGATTTGAAATTATTTCCATGCTATTGTTAAATGGAAACAAACTTATTCAAATGTCAAAAGTCATTGAGAATAGGACACTCTTTGTGAATGATATAAACAGCAAAGATGTTTTTCCATGAAACAAAACCAGAGTCAAAAAAAAATGCCTTAATAAGAGAAAACACAACTAAGGGTCTCTTTCATCTACCTACCACAATATATGATTAAGCCCAGCTTCCACTCTTTATACCCCACAAAGCAGGACTCAAATTCCCATGAAAATATGAATGGCAATCTATTCTCAAATAATTCTTAGTAAGTTCTTAGTGACAATTATTTTACTTGTATAAACTGATACAGTTTCACTATATTTCACTTTAGTGCTACTGCAATAGCACATGGGAGCTTGATTCAATACACATTTGGAAATAAATGTAAAAGAGAAAAATTTCTAATATAAAACAGAAAAGAGAGAGGTAAATTTAAAAAAAAAATTTAGGGCTATAAATTCCTCCCTGGAAGAAAACCTATGGCAAACCTAGACTGCATATTAAAAAAGCAGAGACATCACTTTACCAACAAACTTCTGTATAGTCAATGTTATGGTTTTTCCAACAGTCATGGGGGTTGGATCATAAGGAAGGCTGAGAGCCGAAGAATTGATGCTTTCAAACTGTGGTGCTGGAGAAGACTCTAGAGAGTCCCTTGGACTGCAAGGAAATCCAACCAGAAATCAGCCCTGAATATTCATTGGAAGGACAGATGCTAAAACTGAAGCTCTAATGCTTTGGCCACCTGATGTGAAGAGCCAACTCACTGGAACAGACTCTGATGCTGGGGAAGATTGAGGGCAAGAGGAGAAGGGGACGACAGATGGTTGGATAGCATCACTGACTCAATGGACATGAGTTTGAACAAACTCCAGGAGATAATGAAGGACAGGGAAGCCTGTTGTGGTGCAGTCCATGGGGTCACAAAGACTCAGGTACGACTTAGCAACTGAACAACAGTAACAAAACACTTTATCATTGAATTTAAACTGTCGTTTATTGATGGGAAAATGAGAGATGAACACTGCCTTGTCCAAATCACTCAAGAGTACCTCGATTTCCAGTGCTCTCATGATTCATAGCTCTGGTCACAGAGGTTGATTAAGTCTTTAATATTAAGACTTGTCCTGCCTCAGCTTTTCCTGGCGGGACTGAAAAGGCATACACAAAAGTACTAGGTCAAGCAGAGCGATGTTTTACTAATACCTAGAGATTTGACACCAAAAGTGATTTTCCAGATAAACTCTTTATTATTTTTAGTGTGAAAATGTTTTAATTTCTCATTGATGATTTTTATATTGATTACATGTTGAAATGGTAATTGGGCTAAGTAGACTAAATTACTTAAGTTAATTTTCCATACTCCTTTATACTGTTTTTAATGTGATTGTTGAAAAAATTTGCATTAAATTTGTAGCTATGTTTTTATTTCTATAGCACAGCACTGGAATAGATGATTGATTTATTCTTTTTACTTAGTTTTGGTTTAGCATTTATTTGTTTTTTAAAAAATTGTATTGGAGGATAGTTGCTTTACAATATTGTTAGTTTCTACTGTATGACAGAGTAAATCAACTGTATGTATACATATATCCCTTGTTTTTTGGGTTTCCTTCCCATTTAGATCACCATAGAGCATTGAGTCAAGTTCTCTGGGCTCTACAGTAGGTTGTCATTAGCTATCTCTTCTAGCCATAGTATCAAGAGTGTATAGATTTCAACCCCAGGGGTGGGATGAATTTGGATAAACCCTTTGTGGAAATCTGTTGGTGATTCTAGACTGAAAGGGTTCTTTTTGCATAAATTAGGAGATTTAGAGGCCTCCTCCTTGGAACATCTAGCATGTGGGTGGGCACTTTGTTGGTGGTGGTGTTATGGGGGAATGGAAGAGCTTTCCTCTTTCCAGGAGGGGCAACCAAGCCAAAAGAGAGAGAGAGAGAGAGAGACACAGTGAGAGGGAAATGGAGAGCGGAGTCATGGCTGTGATGCCGTAGTGTTAACATTAGCCTCTCAATCATGTTGGACAATTTGTGACCCCAAGGACTGTAGCCCACCAGGCTCCTCTGTCCATAGGGATCCTCTAGGCAAGAATACTGGAGTAGGTAGCCATCCCCTTCTCCAGGGGACCTTCCCTACCCAAGGATCGAACCCGGGTCTCCTGCATTATTGTAGGGAGACTCTATAATCTGATATTCTCCCACTAAAGTGCCTCACTACCCCTGCGCTCATCTCTGAGCTATCGCGTGTAGGGTTGTAATTAACATTGGTATTTATTTTTACTAATCCGTGTGACTTTTTAAATGCTTTTGAAAGTTGTTTGATATTATTTTGCAATTGTATTGAGTTCTTACTGGCAGAAATTGATTTTATGGGAAAGAGTAAATAATACTGAACTCTGGAAATTTTCAACAATGTCAAGAAGAATTTTATCTGTGATATTTTAAAATGATTTTCCATTATTTTCTTTCACATTATACACTCCTACACTGTATACACTATTTGCATAACAATGTGGAGTGTTTATGAATAACTTAACAAATTCATATTCTCCATCAACCCTAATGACAGCATTATTAGCTCAACATTTAATGCATAATCACGGCAGGAGGTTTTTGAAACATTAAGTCTGTAGAACAGAAGTGTAAAAATTGGCAAGAAAATCAGACAGTTCTTTTCCTGTACACAGAGCTGAGTTACCTCTCAGGTCCTTATGGTCTGGTTTCCCACCTTCTTTTCCCTTTTATTCTAGCAGTTCTGTTCAATATCTGTTATATTCGACTTTAAGTCAACTTCATTTTATAAATAATCAGGAAAAAGATTGTTTATAAAAGATGATACAGATTTTCAGAAAACAGAAGATTCTACTGTCCTCCAATGTCAGGAGAAGAAGGGTGCACTGCTGAATATGCTAGAATTAATCTTGCATGTAACACCATGGAAAATAAACAATACAATTTAAAACAGTTTCTTAAAATGAAACTGGTAATTTATAGTGTTTTGAATGAATTGTGAAAAATTAAATCACATAATGAATACCAGGAATGGATGAATGAACACTGGAATTTTTGTCACCAGTAATGGCTGGAATCATCCTATGATATTAGGAATGCACCATTGAAGCTCAAATGTGTGGCAAATTACTCTCTTCCAATCACAAGAAGGAAGAGAGTCCAGCAGCTTCTAGATTATTGTGTAGGAGCTGAGGACATTTGCTGTATTGGTATTTATATAAGAAAAAAAAAATTGTAAATGCTTGCAATAGAAGAACTGTTTTGTTAAATTGTAAAAAATAAAAGTTAATATAGCAAAGCCCATGCATGAGGATTGTGGGATTAGTTGTATTCTGATTATTAGTGTCTTTTCTTTTTAGGACACAGCTTTGAGTTTTGAGAATTTAACTATTTCTAAACCCAAAATATAAAAGTAGTACCAGTTTCAAATTCCATGAAGAATCAGCTCTTAGCTCTGAGTATTGTGGGGAAATCTGCAAATCAAGATCACTTTTGTGCAAGCTTTCTTAGACAGACAGCAAATTACCTTGATAAAATGTATATCAGGGTAATATTGATAAGAAAACAACATAATAACTTGACTGGATATTTTGTTATTATTTCTTAAAACTGTAAATTTATAAATAAAATTTATGATGAAATGCAATTGAATGCTCTCACAAAGGGCCAATCATTACTTAAATCCACTAGGTCCTCTGCTGATATTTTAAAAAATATTTTTAATGAAGTGCACTGATAAATGACTACATAAATGCTGTGGAAACATCAAAAGGACAAATTCCTTTCCCCTAATCTACTAGGTTATATTTGTAAACTACAAAAATTAATAAATAATTTTACAAATTGGAGATAAAGTTTAAATACTTCATTTCCCTCAAAAGACATTCAGTTCAGCAAAAGACGTTGGATTCTTCTAAATAGAGAACAACGGGTTTATTGGGACATAACCCCACTATAAGCCAACTTGCAATGGGTTTATTGGGACATAACTTCACTGGAAAGAAAAATCCAGAGAGAGTACTTAATAATTTAATGAGAATATAAGATACTTTCAGTACACCTAGTTGAAAGCAAAACCTGTCCTAATTTTTAAGTTACTCTATTTGTTATTCTCCATTTAAATGTAAAATAATGTTGTCTATAAGACTTACTTTTGCCAGTCCAAAATAAATGTTTTCTTTCTTCTGGTTACACAACAAATGTATCGTAATTTCTGGCTTAAAATCCATTTCAAATGGTCTTCTCAATGGCCCAACTCTTTCCACTGTTATTTAATTCAGACCTTGCCATCACCAAGCCAACCTGGCTGTTTGGGAATATGGTCCTTATTCAGGCTTTCCTGATCCGAGAATGATTAGGATATTTCCTACAAGAATTATGAGGTAAGACTTTTAATTTCCAGACAACTTCATTCAAATGGTGAAATCTGTGACTGGGCTGTTGGATGACACGGATACCACGCGATACGGTAACGGCAGCCTTAGTGGGAAGCTAAACAGAGGCCAGCAGTGCTGAGAAGTGGAGAAAAGAGAAGGCCTGACCTCTGAATTAATGATTAGACTTTTCAAGAGTTTTCATAAAACTGTACCTTAGATTTGTCAGATACATTGTTCCTCTTTATATTTATTATTGCTATTGTTACTTCACTTGCTTAGGCTAGCTTGAGTTGGAATTCAATTATTTGGAACACTGTTTTGACTAATGCAAAGGTCAAAGAGAGATAAAATTATTAAGATAATCTAAAATGACAAAATAATTTTGATAAAGTGATAAGATAAATATTACCTCTATCACAAAGTATGAGAAAATAATTTTATATCCAGAGATATATAGGTTCAGGTCTCTAAACTGAGATCACCTTCCTATAAAATATATTATTATTATTGTTCATTATTGGAATCTATAATGATGTACCAGCAGTAAGACTGGTTGAGATCTAAATTCAAGCTAACTCAAAGATGAGGATCCTTTGGGAACTCAGGTGGTTATCGCTATTCAAATTTAAAGTAACCAGTGACTTTGAGAAATCATTAAATAGTCTAAACTTGTTTGTCTACAAAGTGATAGTAATAATATTTGCATCTTAGCATCATTTTCAGGACTTGATGAGCTAATAAATGCAAAATCTCTTGGCACAATTTCTGACAGCATAAACAAAACAAAATAAATTATTATTATATTTTTTCTTAACTAATGAATCAGTGTTCTATCAAATAAGAAGGATCAAGTAGCAAGATTTCTGTTCTGTTAGAGAGAGTGGAGAATTATCAATAAATAAGGCAGGCTTCACACACTGTTGTTATAGTCACTAAGTCATGTGTGACCCCATGGACTGTAGCCCACCAGGCTCCTCTGTCCATGGGATTTCCCAGGCAAGAAAACTGGAGTGGGTTGTCATTTCCTCCTCCAGGGAATCTTCCTGACCCAGGGATCATGCACACATCTCCTGCAATGGCAGGTGGATTCTTTACTGCTGAGCAACCAGGAAAGCCCAGCTTTGCACAACACATTGGGGGTAAATAAAATAAGGCCACCAAGGTGACATCTCGAAAAGAGCCCTACAGAAGCTCCCTGAGCCTGAGGGCAATGAGGTAAATTCTAGATCTGAATTGCTGGTGCATGAGGGGTCATTAACATATTCATCTGTGTACTGAGGAAGATCCATGCACTCTACTGAATAGAAGTCAGGGTTTTTCCTGCAGAGTGGCTCCTTAGACGTAGGCATTGAGAAAGACCAGAAATGTAGGCATTGAGAAAGACCATTGAAAGGCTGCCCATCACCCCCGATTGCACACACAAAAAGCCTGCACCAGTGACAAGGAAATGGACCTACTGATTTGATGTACTCTGTGAAGAGGAGACTATCAATTTCCTCTCCTGCCTCCACTCCCAGGAGAGCATTTCTCCCCTAGAAATGATCTGGCTCAAGACAAACAAGAGTTAACAGCTCTAATTGGACCTTAGTTCCTATTCAAGGAAACAAAGAAAAGCAATGAAGTTGGTCCTCATGACTTCACCCCTGCAAAAGATCCAGATTACAACCTTCCACCATCCTCTATCAGTCACTTGAACTCAGGCCATTTTGGATACTTGACCTCCTAGTGTCTTCCTTCCATCAGAATGAAGCTTCCCTAAGGCCAGTTTACCAACCTCTAAAGCTGTTATGCTGGAAGTTCAAAATTACATTTCATTGACTTCTTTATTCTTTATTCAAAAAAAGTAGTACGCTTTATCATTATTAACTCAACAGATTTATACTGATTAGAAATCTAAAATCTAATCCAGATTAGGAATGAAAAGAATCGTTTTGCTTTGCTCGTTGACTGTTGAAAAGCTGCCTTTAATTCATATACTCAAAAAAAAAAAAATTTTTAATTAACTTTAATGATTAAAGTTTAATGATTAAAATTTAAATTAAAGCACTCACAACTAGTTGCACTTTCCCCTTTCGGGAATGTGATCATTGAAATCAGAAATATCCTTAAACACAAGCTGTGACTTTTCTACTATCCAAGGTTGAGGTCCACGGCCAGGAGATAACATGTCACTTCACTTCAAAATACAAGCTCTGGCAGGTGTAAGTCATTCCTCAGGGAGCACAGATTAATCAGATTTGGGATATTCAGAGGAAGCACAAGTTTGAGACTCATGCTGTATTTATTCACTGCACTTTCTGTTTGAATTTTAAAAGTCCTTATGTGGAAGAAGTTTCAATTGTTTTACTAGAAACATTTTTTAGATATGGCCATCTTAGCTTATTCCAAATATCGTGTAAGGGGAAAGTCAGTGTCAGTTTCTCAAGAGATGACCTCTAAATTTGGGAAGAAATGCCATTAAAATATATAACTCTACTATTGCAATTGATTAAAATGAAAATCAAAGTAGACGTCAAACAAAGAAACGTTCTGGTATATTCTTGAAGTGGAAATGTCAGGGGGCATTGAAAAGCCTTCCCAATTATCACTGAATCCAGGATGGTCTGTCTTTATTTCACTATCAGTGGCCAAGGTAGCGTGGCCAGATGTCTCAGCTTGACGGCTCAAACCATGCTCCTTAATGGGCTGGCTCTGGGTCCACTGAATTTTGTCACTTTACAGGCTATTCGGGTGTTATTTGCCATCAATTCTCTTTTTCAGTGACTTTGCCCGCTCCCCTGGCCCTGTCTCTTCATCTGTCCATGCTGTACATACATACAGGTTCATCAAATCCCCATCAACTCCAGGGCAGCCCAATCTGGCACCTGAAGAGCATGTTCAGATGCTACACCCTGAAGCTTGAAAACCTTTTAGTTAGTGCCAGAGCTCTTATTAAGCCAACCAAACAGTTCCAAATTATATCTACCGGGGGCACAAAAAGCTAGTGGTGAGGGATCCACATGAAATTTTTGTGTGATACTGAATTTTCTGCAGTTTTACTTCACTTGTCATAATCAATCTTTTCCACATGCCTACAATAGTTAACCTTCCAGTTATAGATTTCACCTTGTCACCAACTCGAAAAATTTGTATGGACAAAATGCAGCGCTGGACAGGAATAAGAGAGAATGCAAAGGTAAAGCAAAGGGTTTTCAAAGAGAAGTACTTCCTTGAATGTAAAGCAAGAAGACTATCCCAGGCTCAAGGGGAAATTATCCCGTTTTGATCATTGTTATTTTGACATTGTAGAGCTTCCCAGGTGGCAAGGTGGTAAAGAATCGACCTGCCAATGCAGGTGAGGCAGGAGATGCAGGTTCGCTCCCTGGGTCAAGAAGATCCCCTAGAGGAGGAAATGGCAACCCACTCACATATTCTTGCCTGGAAAATCCCATGGACACAGGAGCCTGTTGGGACAGAGTCCATAGGGTTGCGAAGAGTCAGCCATGACTGAGTGAGCACACATGCACACACCCACGCCCGTTGTGACACGGCACTCTACATTGGAATGCTCACATGTAGGGAAAAACCAACAAGCTTTATTTGCTGCGTATTTAAACCTTTGGCTGATGCTGTGAGTGATATAGGGTATTTACGCAATAAACACTCTGTGATAGCTCATAATCTAGTTTGGCCCAGTTTTAAAATATGCCAAAACTTAAGAATAAGAATAAAACTATATTAATCCTATCCAATTTTGCATAATATGAACTATGTATACTGCATTTGCTTAGAAGAAAGATACCAGAAACAATGAGAAAATTCCCCCAGGTTTCATGGTGGTATTTAAAAGGGTCCTGAAATACTGGTAGAATTTGAAGAGAGGGGAGGGAAGAATTTTTAAAATGATTTTGGCCTTTTTAAGACTAGAAAACCCGATTGAGCAGGCAGTATTTTGAGAAAATAAATAAATGTTGTTTCCACCTATTACATTTGAGGTAACTTTTTACAGTGTCAAGGAAAATTAATACACAATGACGGTGTCATTATGAGTGTAGTAGACACATGATATACTACCTAGAATTTGTATTCCTTTTTTAAATTAACATATTCACTGTCATTGAGGAAATATCCTCATACGAATTTTTGTTGTCACACGTCATCTTTCCAGCTAAGAGTGAATTGTGATACATTCAAGAAAATCCCATCTGTTACTTTTTTCCTGGACTTTGTTGCTCAAGTAGAGTAATAATGTTTGGAAACAAGCAATCTGGAAGCATGCACACTTACAATCTATCACTGTGACTCTCTGAATTATATAATTTAAATATTATTTTTTAAACCAGGTTATTTCTGTTGATGATTATTATTTTTGCTGAGTTCTTGTCATTTTCAATTAATATAGATAAATTCCCATGCTCTGATGTGAAATAAAAGAGATGCTGTGTTTCTAACCTTTGATGTGTGTGTGCCAAATGTTGAAAGTCCCAGAGTCAAAAGTCCCATTAATCACTGAAGATTTGCAAAAAGACCCACTAAAAATGTCACTGTGTCTATAGAACAAACCCAGGGTTCCTAAGTATTTCATACAAATTAACTTTAGAAGCTTGTGTATATTTCCTTGTCTAGGGAATCTGCAAACCCAATGCCTGTATAACGTATCTTTCTTACAGTTCTTAAAAAGGAGGTAAGATTACTCCTAGGATTGTGGTAACATTTTTGCTCATGCTTGCTGGTTATACATTCTAAATATCTTCATTTAAACTATAGCTAATTTAACTTAATTTCTTTGATGACTAGGTTTATTATACCAGTAGACATCTGCATATTTGTCTATAAATAGCCAGCATCATAATTCTTAACAGAAAATGAGAATCACTTTCTCCCAGTCCTCTGAAATCTTTCATGTAATCACAGCAGTTCCATTTGTCCAATACTTATCAAGAACAGTGCCAGGAAGAAGACGTAAATTTCTACTGAGTATAGTTGTTTTTCTTTTTTCAGATCTTTCAGTCTGAGTTGAACATATAATCTAAGGAATTTCTATGCTTAAATGCCATACTTAAGTGAAAATGAAAAGTTATAAACATTTTAAAAAGAACATCTGTCCTATGCATACAGGGTAATAAATCTCCCACTTTGGGGTATAATGAGAACTCTGGCATTCATAATCAGAACATCCTGGATTTGAATTCCAGCTTTCTCAGTGAACTGTGTGATCTTGAACTAGAATTGTACACTTTCTGATTCTCAGTTTCCCAGTGGCCAGACGTGACTACTAATAATTTATGCTTAAAAAATAGGCATTACTTCTCTGCACTTGCTTTAAATTTGCAACTGGTATTTGCCTCTGTCCTAGCCTCAACAGCGTCATATGCTTTAGATCCTCATCCGTCTTGTGTTATTCTGTTACAGAGAAGAGATTTATAATGTTCAAGGTATAGAAACATGGCTAATAATATTAGAAAAGAAAGGTGAACTGAATCCCTAGACAGAGAGGTTGGGAAAATAGTAACAATTGTACTGGAATCTTACAGATCAAGTACCCAATCGATACCTTAGAAGATAAATGACCTTGGATGCATTGTTAATTTTTTTGGAAATCATCTTCCTTGTTTTAAAGGTGGAATGTGATGGTGAATGGAAAATCTATTTGAAAAGAAGAAGCCAAATACAGACCTAAGACATAATTTTAGTTGCTGATAATATTATCTGTTAAATTTAAGTTCAGTTCAGTTCAGTTCAGTTGCTCAGTCATGTCTGGCTCTTTGCAACCTCATTGTCTGCAGGACACCAGGCCTGCCTGTCCATTACCAACTCCCGGAGTCCACTCAAACTCATGCCCATTGAGTCAATGATGCCATCCAACCATCTCGTCCTCTGTTGTCCCCTTCTCCTCCTGCCCCCAATCCCTCCAAGCATCAGGGTCTTTTCAAATGAGTCAGTTCTTTGCATCAGGTGACCAAAGTATTGGAGTTTCAGCTTCAATATCAGTCCTTCCAATGAATATACAGGACTGATTTCCTTTAGGAAGGACTGGTTGGATCTCCTTGCTGTCCAAGGGACTCTCAAGAGTCTTCTCCAACACCACAGTTCAAAAGCATCAATTCTTCGGCACTCAGCTTTCTTAAGTTGTTCAGTAGTAATTCTATCACATGCAACTTCTTTTAAGTTTTACTAACCTTGGTTGTTGGTAGACTGCTGTCCTCTTCTCTTATAATTCCCTGTTGAATTATAAGAGGACAGTGTGTGAGAAGGGGTCCCCCAAAGAGGAGCCAGAGCTCACATTCTCCACAGCTGCGCAGGGCTGTCCTCACGGTCCCTGCTCACAGAACGAGAACAAAAGCCATGGGCTTGGTCCTGGGCCAAGATAGTTAAGAAACATTTCCTTAATGAATAATATATGCACTTAACAAATATGTATTCCCTGCATTGATGAAAAAGTGACACAAATAATATGTAGCTGTTCATGTGGAAAGATCTAAGAAGAAAAAGCTATCTCACGTGTTAGGCCACAGGGGAAAGTCTTGTAAAAGGGGGCCTGCGAAATCTTCTCTAATGAAGGATGAATAACTTATACAAGCAAGAGACAGGTGGGGCTTGGGAAAGTGCTGGCTGATGAGGGGAAACGTTTGCAAAGAAGCTCTGAGGCATGAAGGAGGCTGGTGAGACACGTTAGCCAAGGGAAGGCCAATATGCCTAGGACAGGAAAAAGTGAGGTGGGGAAGAGTGAGGGAGTAAATGTAGTAACAACCATTATGCTGACTGCTTAATTATTATTTATTTTTGTAAAGTAAGGCTAGTGAGCACCACTGTACCATTCCTTTGCTTTTAATATTCTTGCTATGCTTCCATAAAAGTAAAAGAATGACAGGGGAAAAGGAAACTTGGTAGCAAAAATATGAGTTTGTATAAACACACAAATATGTATACACGCACATGTTACAATTGTGTGCCTAGGTGTGTGCTGATCTTGAAATTTAACTGGTCTAAAGATTTTGAATTGAAACATAACCACTTTGCAAAAAAGTTCATGATGAGTAAATGTTAAATTTGTAATGAAAGAGAACTATAGAGAAAATGACTGACAGAGAGGGAAGCCCATAATTTCCTCCCAAAAAGAATTTGCTAGTCTTTTTTATTAGATATAAACAAAATCAGTTAGAAAAAAACATAATTAGATATTTTTATAGAATCCTCTGAATACCAGTGGCAGTTTTTAAGTCAATGGTTCTGTATTTCAGATTAACATTGCTCTCATTTTAAAATACCAGATGACCTGCATACACCTTTATCTCCTAGCTGAGTCCCATGGGAAGATGTTGAAATAAAACCTGTTCAATTCTTGGACTGTTGAGTCAGTGTTAAGATTGTCATAAACACAAAAGAAACATTCTTTATATACCAAGAGAAGTATTTATTCTTTCTTAGGCTGACAAAGCTCCATATATTCAATGTTATGGTTTTTCCACTAGTCAAGTACAGATGTGAGAGTTGGACTATAAAGAAAGCTGAGTGCCGAAGAATTGATGCTTTTGAATTGTGGTGCTGGAGAAGACTCAAGAGTCCCTTGGACTGCAAGGAGATCCAATCAGTCAATCCTAAAGGAAATTAACACTATGATGATGCTGAAGCTGAAGCTCCAATATTTTGGCCACATGATGCCAAGAGCTGACTCACTGGAAATGACCCTGATGCTGGGAAAGACTGAAGGCAAAAGAAAAAAAAAAAAGGGTGGCAGATGATGAGATGGTTAGATAGCATCACTGACTCAACAGACCTGAATTTGAGTGACCTCTGGGAGGTAGTGAAGGGCAGGGTAGCCTGGTGTGCTGCAGTCCACCGGGTCGCAAAGAGTCAGACACAACTTAGTGATTGAACAACAAGGGCAGAATAAACATAAAAATGGTGATGATTCTCTTTCCCTGGAAGTATCCAAGTCTCTCCAACTACTTTCCAGCATATTAAATTAAAGAGTGGGGTGCCATTTGTTCAACACAACTATTTGTTCTATAGTGCACCAGTAGAAGTTCACATCCAACATAAATTTCATTGTTCAATATAATTGCTTAAATATTGGTGTAGTTTTCCTATTATGGAAGTGAAGTAATCAAAATGTAAGAGATCCAAGGACACACAATTCTTAAGTATAAGGACCAGAATAATAACACTACCAATCAAAATAACAGTTGAAGCTGAATGCTGAGTACCAGACACTGAACATCACAGGTTAACTCATTTCATTTTTATGACAACCATGTGAATGAAGTAGAGTTTTTCAGATGGCGCTAGTGGTAAAGAAAGAACCTGCCAGCCAATGCAGGAGTTATAAGAGATGCAGGTTCGATCCCTGGGTTAGGAAGATCCGCAGGGGGAGGGCATGGTAACCCACTCCAGTATTCTTGTCTGGAGAATCCCATGGACAGAGGAGACTGGCAGCTATAGTCCATAGGATCACAGAGAGTTGGACATGACTGAAGCGACATAGCATGCATGCATGCTTGAATGAAGTACGTCCTCTCATTCACATAGAGACTAAAAACTGAGGCACGGAGAGAGGAACTGCCCTGGCCAACGTCACATCTCATATGAACCCAGGAGGTCTGCTCCTACAGCCGACGAGCAGTTCATGCCACACTGTCACTCACAAAGAAGGGGCCTCCCCTTTCTCCAAAACAACAGCATGTGGAGAAAGAGAGCTGGGTTTCACCGGAAATGGTATTGGATCCTTCAATATCATTATCCTTCATTAAACTGCAGTGTTAGCACCAAAGTGCTGGCCTGTTTTTAAATCCCAAAGGCAGATGGTTATTTTTAATGCATTGACCTAATTGCATGCGGTGATCTAAGGTCAACATAAAACTCCAGAGAGAGCCTGAAGTATCAACTAAGTTTCTACTGAGCAGTACTCTGTCCTTAGAATTATTTGATTTTAGATTTAATGGCTCACCCAGAGCCATCACATCCTGTTACATGCTCAGTGCTCAGTCAGGTCTGACTCTTTTGCAACCCTGTGGACTGCAGCCCACCAGACTTCTCTGTCCATGGAGTTCTCCAGGCAAGAATACTGGAATGGGTTGCCAGCTCCTCCTCCAGGGGATCTTCCCCACCCAGGGATTGAACCTGTGCCTGTCTCCTGCATAGGCAAGTGAATTCTTTATCACTAGTGCCACCTGGGAAGCTCTAATATATTAGTAATAATAATACACTTAATAACATCAGCATATATTGACATGTTGGCTTACTAACACAGGCCTCAAGAAATCATACTCACGTTTCAGAAGATCTACAATCTGGGTGAGTTTGGGCTCAAGAGAAGCGGTGAAAGGAAGAACTGCATTTGTTTATGAATTATCATACTCATGAGTCAAGACCAATGAATGTTCAAAGATGCATTAGAAATACTCATTTTAAAAGATAACGTTATTTTTAAATGATCCAAAATCATTATACTCTCACAGGACTCTCCCTCATACCTGCTTATTTCTCTGGGTCTTTGCATTTACCCATTTAGGAGCAAAAGCAGTATCTCCTCTCCATCATCAACTCCTCAGCATCGTGTTTACTTTTCAAAGCCTTGGTGCCATTTGCCTTCCTCCTCAAGGCCTTCTTTGACATATTCCATCAAAATTAATTGTGCCGTCCTCAGCACTCCCATGGCAAAACTTTGTATTTTAGCAAATTAAATTTCTCATGGTTTACTTATTATTCATATGCTTCTGTCCCCATAAGAGGTTAAACTCTCAATAACAGTCACGATTTCTAATGCATCTTTGGATATTCATTGGTCCTAACTCAGGCCATGGCACAGAGTGGGTGCTTAAACCATGTTCATGGAGCGAAAGGGCATCCTGGGGACAGGATTTCAGCATTATCACATCCCATGTTGGACTGTGGACATTTCAGCCATGGAAAATGTCGTGCAGGATGTATTTTTCAAAATTAAAGCTAATTAAAATTAATTTTCTTCTGAGAGTCATTTTAGAATTTCACAAGAGCCCGTGTGATAATTAGGGACACTCAGGGGTGTCACCAAGCCTGCAGTGGGAGTTACTGTTCCATCAAACATGACCCACTGAAGTCGTTCCCAGGTGGCTATTAATATCACCGACTGCAAAATGTGTCAAGGTTTATTAAGTGAAAATCTCATAAAGGTTTGCAAATAAAGTAGTGGCTTATGCAATATGGATGGCATGTGTGGTTTAGTTCCCTACAGAAGAAGGGAATTAATAAACAAAGTAAAGCACCGATGTGTTTATCCTCAGGAGTGTCCTTCAAGGATGTTGACGAGAAGTGCTGAGCACTTCATTCTTAGCATTTAAGAGAAATACAGCATGAAGTGTATATGAAGAATAGAGTCAATGTGAATCTTTTGGACTTGTAATGAAATAAAAAGATGGCTCTGTGCTCACACATAAATTAGACAGCAATCAATATTTTAATTTTAGCTCTACTGAGATAGCATTTTTCTTCTTATGATTCTTCATTGCCAATACAATTGGATGGTTAGATTCAAGCCAACTGGAATACAAGAAAGAGAGAGTACCCAAAGGACCAACATCCTCTGCCTGAGTCTAGGAGCCCTTGCAGGTAACCCTTCAGGTGAGGAGGGCTTGAATTAGGTGTTATGGTCTGGAGAGAGGTGACGGGTAACTCTTCATTAAAGTTAAAAGGTGAAAAGCCTTGGGTTTAACTGAATTAGATGACAGCACACATAGAGTGAGAAAGCTTTTCCACAGAGTTGACTCTCTCTGGAGGAAGGTAGTTTAATTCTTCTTGTCATCAGGCTGAGAGAAAGTGTGGCCCTAGTTAATTTCATTTCTCTGATGGGGGAATAGTATCTGGGCAGAAATTTACAGGGTTTACTGTAAGGAAGGTGTGGATTTCTGAAGTGCTTCTGCACCTGGGAACCAGGCTGGCCTTGGCACAGCTCACAGGTCTGACCTTTCTGGAAAAATCCTGAAATAGCCTGAAGAATGTCCCAAAATAATGACAATCACTGGTTTCTTATTTAAGTGTTTAAACTTTTGAGTATCCAGTCATGTCATGATAGAGTCTGGAGACTGGCAGCACAGATGGTCCAGTTACACTCAGGGAGGCTGAAAAACAACATCTTACTCCTCAGTTATTCTAAGAGTGGCTTTTAGGAGCAGGGACTTCCCTGCTGGCTTACACGGTAAAGAATCTGCCTGCAATGCAGGAGACCTGGGTTCCATCCCTGGGTTAGGAAGATCCCCTGGAGAAGGGAGTGGCAAACCACTCCAGTATTCTTGCCTAATGGATTCCATGGACAGAGGAGCCTGGCTGGATAGAGTCGATGGGGTGCAAAGAGTCAGACATGACTAAGCAACTAACACTTTCACTTTAGGAGCAGAGAAATTATATATGAAAGAACAAAGTGAAAATTAAGCTTAGTCCATAATCTGAGGTTTTTTGCAAAAGTCCCTTAATATTAAAAGCATACTTTTAGCTTGAAATATAACTAAGAGTAGAGAATAGCAAAAGAAATTCTACAAATGAGAACAATTTAAACAAAGTCAACAAGTCAATAGTATTACAATAGCTATAAATTATTCATTATCACTCTGTCTTCTGAAAAGAAAAATAAAACACAAAGCAATTTTTCCCATGACAACAGAACTTCTATTATTTGACCAAACATTTTCTAATTTGATAGCAGATTTCTAATGTCAAATATGCACAATAAAATAATTTCAACTATCTCAGAGGTATGCAAGTCCTAACATGCTAAGAATGCCTAATATATTTTAAACTAATTAATTTGCTTTAAAAGAAAAAATAATAGTTGCATCAAGAAAATTAAAAAGGTGCTAATTAATTGCCACTCTGTTTGGAAAGAAGAAAATGGGAATCTTGAAACAAACTTAGTGATGCAAGTGAAAGCTTTACCATGTCTTTTCAGTTGGATAGACTCCCAAATTTAAGCAAAACAAGAAATCAATAATTTCTTCAAATTATAGCTAGCTATGCCTTCTTAAGTGTTTTATTCATTATATTATTCACTCCTTTGCTAAATGCAGTTGAAAGAGAGAACATCTTAAAACATAACAAGATCACAAAGCCATGCTGGTTTTTCAAGCAATTATTATAACACTCATAACAACAATGATAGTAACAAAGTATCAGTTCTCATGCCTTGAAAATTATAAAATATCAAAAAAAAGAAAATTATAAAATATCTTTCCTATATGTAACATTGCACAAATATAGCATACACATTAAATGCATATATAAACATGGAATTTTTAAGACAATGAGAATGAGTTTCTAGTAAAATAATTTATTTTACTTCATATATTAATGATCCAATCTTGGGTATTTTGAACAATGTGTTTAAATATGGTTCATTGATTTTGAAAAACAAATGTTAATTCTTTGACATGAACAAGGTAAGGTCTGAATCTGAGTTAATATTGAGAATTAGTTTTATTATTTACTTATTTTTTACTACAATAATTATTTATTGCTTAATTTTTTGACTAGTATAATTCCTTTGTTCTTCCCTGTTGAGCATTGTTCTTGTGGACTGCGTGAATATGTAATTTTAAACCAACAGCTCAAAACCTATTGAAATTATCTACTTAATAGATTTTCAAGCAGTTTAGATAAGATGTCCCCAAAGTTTTCAAATATGCGGGTATGACATGCTTTGCCGTATAACAAGTGAACCTCTGGAAATTAATCAAAGTTTTCCAGTTATTCCCCTCTTAATGCAGAGTGTTGAAGTAGTCTCAATGATGTTATAACTCTTTTTTTCATTAACATTACCTTTTATTATATCTTGTACAGATTGGTTCACATTTGGCTTCAACTTGGACTTCTTTACTTCAAAACCAAGCCTGTGAATCATCTCTTGGTTGAATTTCAAGACTGATGCTATCTTTGTAATGTTAAAGAGTAAACTAAGGAATATGGAAATTTTCAAGATTTTGTTTGATCTTATTTTATGTATTTGAATCAGGTAGCACTAGCCAAAGGTAATTAAGACAACTTTGAAAGGAGCTAAGGGCAAGGCTTTTATAGGGGTGATGCTGAAGCAAAGCAAAGTAATTGTTTGATTGGCTAGAGCTTAAGATGTTGCCTTATTTGGGAAAGCCTGGTTGGCTAGTCCTGATTGGTTGATCTTAAGTTTCACTTTCTCTTATTACAACATGATGACTGGCTTTTTTTTTAATTGAAGTATACTTGATGTACAATAATATATAAGATACAGGTGTACAATACAGTGATTCACAAGTGTTAAAAGTTATATTCCATTTATAGCTATTATAAAGCATTGGCTATATTCCTCATGCTGCACAATATATCCTTATAGATTATTTTATTCCTAATAGTTTGTGTCTTTTAATCCCCTACTCTTCACTGACCCTGACACATTCTCTCCCCCAACTGGTAACCACAAGTTTGTTCTCTATGTCCGTGAGTCTGCTTCCTTTTTGTTCTATTCACTAGTTTGTTGTATTATTTTTAGATTCCACATGTAAGTGATGCATTTCTGTAGCTAATATTTAATATTATATATTAGAGATAAAAGAACAATGGCCTATGGTGTTGGTGTGAAGTCTCAAATAATTTTCATTTTAGAAAGCTACCATCTTTTCTTTAAAAAGCCCAAAATAAAATACATATTCAAGTTAAAGATTTTTTGAATCTTTTGAAAAGTAACAAAAGGAAAAGTGTTAACATTTGCCTTAGGAAGAAAAAAATATGCCATGTAAATGACAAATGTTGTAACCTTCACCTCTATTATGCTGGTCTTTCTTTTTCTTTTCTAGTCCTGCTAACTAAAGCACTAATTCAAATATTATTTTCAGAATTATTAGAATATGATATGTATAATAGCAGACATAAAAAAAAATGCAAGCCTGCAATTGTTCCCTATTTTTACCTAAAATATATGCTAGCTAGTTTTGTATAAGATATATTTGGAACAAATGCATTAAATCTTAAAAATAAGGATTCCAGATTTTGCATTAGAAGCAGGGTGTACTAAGCATATATGTGCCAAGGAGCTTGTTTATAACCCTAAGATAGTTACAAAATCTTTCTGGCTTATGGTAATTGTATTTGTAAAAAGAGGCATTTGAGATAAAATTTTCCTTACTTAGAAATTCTCTGGAAAATAATTAAAATACTACTTCATAACTGTGATCAAAGTTTAGAAGAACTGGCATTTTCACAGATACTAGGTTAGCACTGTGAGAGTCAGTTCTTCATGAATTCATAAGTTAATTCATATTTTTGCTGTCCTGTATTCATCCACTTACGTATTTAAACAATATATACCTATTGTTTAATCAGTGGGATGCTTTATAACACATGCTGAGATTTAGCAGTAAACAAGGTAGGCATGGTCTCTAAATTTAAAAAAAAAAGCAAAAAACAGCTTGGAAGGAGTGATCAGCATAAAATTAATTATTAAACTGATCAAATTTATTGTTGTTGGTCTGTAAAGAAGATGTAACTTTGCATTAGAAGGAGGTACCTAAATTAGTCTGCGGGACAGACACCTAAAATTTTCTCATACATTTTAGGTTGAGTTAAGAGAGTAAAGGGGAACTTGTTCCCAGCAGAGAAAGCAACTGGGTCTAGCCCTGGGAGGGCAAACAGCTTAGTACCTCAGTGAAAGTGAAATCGCTCAATCGTGTCCGACTCTTTGCGACCCCATGGACTGTAGCCGACCTGGCTCCTCTGTCCATGGGCTTTTCCAAGCAGGAATACTGGAGTGGGTTGCCATTTCCTTCCCCTGGAGATCTTCCCGACCCAGGGATTGAACCCGAGTCTCCCACATTGTAGGCAGATGCTTTACCATCTGAGCCAATAGGGCTCAAGAAACCCACTTGACTTGATGACAGTCGGGGTGAGGGGGCACCAGTGTGAGATGCTGGGAAGTTAGCAGGACCCTATGGGCCAGTCTACATTCTGGCCTCTGTTACGCTGAGAGCAATTGCAAACCACTGACATATTTTAAGAAAGAGAATGAATGAATCATATCTTCTTTTAAAGAACTGATTGGGATAGATTGGTAGAGAAAGCCGTAGCAATAGTCTATGAAAGATTCGGGTGAATCACTGCTCACTGTCTTTGAGCATGAGGTTTTAATGTACCAGGTAGAGCGTAAGGAATGCATTACTTACGTGAGTTGTTTCCACACGGGAACATTAAAAGACAATGGCTCTTATCACTGTTTTACCGGTGGGGAAACTGAAGCTCCAGACAGGCTAAATAATTTGCTCAAGATAGTGCAGTAGGTAAGTGGACAACTGGGGAGAGAAGAGTAAACAGTCTGTCTCCAGAATTTTGGCTCTCAATCAGATTTTCTGTAGACCAGGAATTAGGCACAGAGATAATGTGGAGTAAATACACTGAGATACTTTGCAGGTTGAATTAAATGAGAAGTTTCCAGTTTCATGAGTGGGTATCTGGCGCAGACGGAGATAAGAAACACTACTGCTTCTGGTGACTCAGACACTAGAAAATCTGCTTGAAATTCAGAAGACCCAATTTCAAAATCTGGGTCAGGAAGATCCCCTGGAGAAGGGAATGACAACCCACTCCAGTATTCTTGCCTGGAGAGGAACCTGGCAGGCTGCAGTCCATGGAGCCGCCAAGAGTTGGACATGACTGAGCGGCTAAACAACACGCACAGTCTATAAATACTCTGTGTGGATACTGCTCACTAGTGTCCAGCTCTTGGCGACCCCATGCACATGCCAGGCTCCCCTGGGTTTTCCAGGCAAGAATACTGAAGTGGGTTGCCATTTCTTACTCCAGGGGATCTTCCTGACCAGGGATGGAACCCGCATCTCTTGTGTCTCCTGTATTGGCAGGCAGATTCTTTACCACTGCGCTATCTGGGCTTCCCCTATAAATACTAAATCATCCATTCCCTCTCCAATTTTTTTAAGAACACATGGCTTGAAATGGATCCATCCCTTCTCAGTTTCAGAAAAGCAAAACTGCAGTATCCAATGGAAAAAAAAAAAAACAACTGTCAGTTAGTAACTGAAGGAAATTTTGAAGCATTAGTGGATTAGTCTGAAAGGACTGCCATAACAAAATGCCCCAGACTGGGAGACTTAAAAGACAGAAATGGATTTTCTCATGTTTCTTGATTCTATACATCAGATCAAGGTGCTAGACGGTTGCTGTCTGGGGAAACCTCTCACCTCCAGCTGCAGAGGACAATTTCTCACTGAGTCCTTGCTAGGCCTCTCCTCTGTGCTAACCATGGAGAGAGAGACCCTCAGAGTTTCCTCCTCTATCATGAGGACCACAGCCCTATGGGACTTGAACTCCACTCTTCTGACCTCATTTAACCTTAATCACCTCCCTAAAGGCCATATTTCTAAATATAGTCACTTTGGGAGTTAGATCTTCAAACAATGAATTTCACGGGAGCACAGTTCAGTTCACAGCAATTAGTGATCAATTGTGGGTGATATTGATAACCTGTGAAATATTTTAATAGTATTATTCCAAGCTCAAATTGAAAGGAAAATGTGCCTTGATGCATGTATGTGAAGCTATTTCTGTTCATTAGGAAACAAATTCAAATTATCTAGTGTAGTGCATTTTCAATCTTAAGTATTAAAAAATAATAATAAATAAAATCTTTTAGAACAGCTATATGAATGTTTTTTCTTAGCATAAAAACAGATGAGCCCATAATGCAATGCAAAAAGAAAAATAATATCAGAAGTAGTTTCAAGAAGGAGGCTAAAAATTAGGAAGCCCAATTTGAAGAGTTACTAAAATTCTGTATTTTAATTATACAGAATTTGAGATATGTTAGGAATGTTTTGCATCAGTTAAAATAAGTTAAAAAATTAACTGAACAGCTAACAGACAACCAATTACACCTAAGGACATATGTTCCAGAAATGTCTACTTTGAAGTAGGAAAAAACAAATAGATCTTCGGTGTCTGACAACAGCTGCTATATCCTCTGTATTCACCTTGTATTCACCTTACTGAATTCACCTTACTGACACAAAGTGTCAGTACTTTGAAATTCACAAGAGTGTGGTTTATTTACCTGTGTTTTAGAATGGCTCAAGTATTATTTTCTATATCAGCAGCTAATGGGATCATCTTGTAATCTCCTTTAGGAACATTCATTTTTGATTATTTATTTTCTTTTCAACTATCCCATGTTCTTTTCTTTCCAGTGGAACTGCTGCTGCTGCTAAGTCACTTCAGTCATGTCCGACTCTGTGTGATCCCATAGACGGCAGCCCACCAGGCTCCCCCGCCCCTGGGATTCTCCAGGCAAGAACACTGGAGTGTGTTGCCATTTCCTTCTCCAATGTGTGAAAGTGGAAAGTGAAAGTGAAGTCGCTCAGTTGTGTCCAACTCTTAGAGACCCCATGGACCACAGCCTACCAGGCTCCTCCATCCATGGATTCTCCAGGCAAAATTACTGGAGTTCTACCTTAATAACTTTGAGAAGCATGGCAGCTTCTCTTTGGAGAGTCATCAGGAAACCCTTAAAAGTAGATCAGCTGTCAGGATTCTGGTAGATGTAAGAAAGTGCAACCTATTCTCTTCACCTTGGAAACTTCAAGACCATCATTTCTGCAGAGCCGCTGGTCAAACTGTCAGTCTTTGATTTCGGAGGTGAAATCTATTAGCTAAACCTGATATGCTTCTTTCTAGCACATTTTATACACGAGGGAGGATTGGAAATACTTCAACCAAATATAACCAAATCACATAACATTTTAAATTTATGAATATGTTATGATAATGCTTGCATTATTTCTCTATATTTACATTAGATGAGAACTATTAAAAAGATTTTGAATTTCTAGATAAATTTATAATGGAAAAGGTCATTGTGCATGTAATTGCTGTTAAGGTTATCTTTATTCTGAATAATTTTATTATGTATTTAGCATTTTACACACCAAATTAATGTCAATGTCAATAATAGCACAATATACCTTTTCTCCTGCAAAAGTAACCTACATCAAAAAATATAATAGAAGTTATGAAATTCACAGCCTTAGAATTTGGTTAAGAACCTAAATTTAAAGGGAGGCTGTGACTTCAACATTCTTAAAAACAGCTAGTCTGATTATTTAATAGTACATGGGAGAATTTGGTAGAAGAATAAAGCAAAAACATATTTTCAAAGATTTCATAAAAGGAACAGTTAATCCAAATAGAAAATCCAATTTCCAAAACATTGTGAAATTGATTTGCCTTAATTACTTCTGAAATAAGGGCATATAAAAATATATTGAAATTTTATCTATAACCAGCATTTATATCTCCTCTTTCTCACTCTTACTATTTATAAGTAATAATAACAATAAAGGCACTATAGGCGGTGGTTAAATGAGAAGGCTGTGCTTACTTCTGGAGTTCAGCACATCTTATTTGGGCGCTCAGACCTATAGATAGAGCTGTGTCCTCCTCAAGCAGACCACATCACGTTTTGGTGGATGTTACTTGATTTCCCTCAATGGGCTCCAACATCTTGGGTGGGCAATCCAGTTATTTAAATATAAAACTACCTAGAAGTGTTCTGTAACTCAGAACTTAAAAAGCATAGTAGTTTGAGAATATTTTTTCACAGTCTATTCAGGCATAATTACTTTTCAAAACACAAATGATATTGCAATTCTACTTTTCATCAGATGACACGAATTCATTAATGACAAAAACTTTCATAAGGGCTGAAATTTCTTCTTTTTTCCTGTCTGTGTCTTTTCTCTTTCTTTCTTTCTTCCTTTCTCCTGTGTATGTGCACATGTCTGTTTGTTTTCTAGGCTTCCCTAATCTTTGTCACTCTGTTCCATGATGAAGTCACATAATGCCCTTCACTGAGGTCGTCCGCTCTTCAGTTCGTTTGTGTGTGCTCATTCATTCATTTATTCATTTTTTGCTCAGGTTCCTTTCAGTGATGTCAGATAATTCTAAGTCTCTACATTAGCAATATAGATTTTTATTGACTATACATAAAGGAGGGTCTTCTAACAAAGATCCCCATCAGATGCCTGATGACAGGTACTGATTACAGTGCTTGTAATTGCAAACGGCTAATAGAATGGAAATGGCTGCCTCCAAGCTTTCTCTGAGTGCTGCTGTCTTTATTGTGCTTCCATTTAGGCAGGTTTTGTCGATGACTCTTTTATCAGGAAATCCAACATCCACTGTGGAGATAGCTTTCACTCCCACAAGATCAAACTTCGCTATTAATCTTTCACTGTTAGCAGCTGCAGCCGGAGTGGAGTCATTTACCATGTCACTCCGACTCTTAGTCTGGCTTCATGAAATCATACAGCATAACCATGGGGTAAGTGTGAGTCTGGGCAAACTAATAAAAAAAAAGGTAGCAAAGACATCAATTTTTCTCTCATTCCAAAAATGAAGTATATTATATAAATATACAGATATTGAAAGGGTATATGGCTAGTGGAAATCCCATTAAATACAAATATCACAGAAAGTTACAGGAAATATTGGTGCATCTTTTCCAATCTGTATAGTGCACATATGTATGTGTGTACTTTCCATAGTTAAATCATAAATTTTATATATATATAAACACATACACACACACACACACACATATATATATATCACAACAAGCTCATCATATTCAACATATGTGATATGAGACTTTTTTAACACTGTAAGTGGGCCTTTTTCCTAGAATAACTATAGATCTATCACATATTTTTAAGATCTGCATTAAGTTCCAGTTTTTGTACTCCAGTGTTGTCAAACTCTCTTGATTTATATTTAAGTCATTTTTAATTCATATTATTGGAAACAATAGTTCAATAAATATCTCAGTGTATATGCCTTATATTTGCAACATTGTTTTGTTTTATGCATCTTAAGAGTACAATTTTAAAAATCAGTTGGTAAAAGGAATGTCCACTTAAATTTTTGACAAGCTACCTAAATTTATTGGTTTCATTGCTTACATATAAAGCAATAATAAGTGAAAATATCAGTGTCTAACATCCTCATTAAAGATGTATATTCAAATTTTGGCTTTCAAATTTTTTAGGAAAATCTGTAGCTCTTGGTATTAATGCCTAAATAAAATTATGTAACTATTTTCATATTTATTTGTCATCAAGATTATTTTCCTCTATGTTTTACCTTTTTACATGTGTTTCATATTTTCCTCGCATTATAGATTTTGAGTGGTTTTTACAGAACAGAAGCTTTGTGTATTATATATCTCACAAATGTTTTCCTAATCTGTTTTCTTGGGGCATTATTTGTTCTCTTCAACAGAAATTTTAAATTTTTATATAATCAAGCTCCTGTATCTTTGTATTCATGAGTTTTTTTTACTTATGGGAATGTAAGAGTGTGAGGGTGGGAGTGATTAAGAAGGTTGTAGGAATCCAGTTTAGTAAAGAGATCACTTTTAAACTGTAACTGTTGGGAAGGTAGTAGGTTATAGCCACATCTTGAGGGGAAGACCATCAACAAAAGTGCAAGGATGAAAATATTTGAAGTACTTAGCAGGGCTGTGAGTTAGCAAGTTTTGCCAATTAGAAGATTGACATGAGAGAACAGTGGTGGAAAGTCTTTCAAGAATATTACAACAACTCGAACTACAGAATTTTGTCCTTTGCTTTTGACAAGCATGTAGCATAAAAAAAGCAGTGTTTTAGCATTGACTTAACATGAATCTGATTGTCCTCTCAAAGAAATTAGACTAAAAAAATAAGATCAAGTTTCAACAGCAGTTTCAAAGTTATAATGATTTCCAAAGAAGCAGACTAAAATCTGGACTTAGACAACAGCTCCCTGGGTCCTTTCCTCCAGCATCTAACATATGTTCTCTGGACCAGAGTAGATGAGTAGTCTCTCATCTACCAGAGTAGATGAGTTAAGTGGTTTCTTATTACACACCAGAAATATTTGGTCTATTAACTCTCTCCA
Organism: Dama dama; assembly: GCF_033118175.1. Taxonomy (NCBI): domain Eukaryota; kingdom Metazoa; phylum Chordata; class Mammalia; order Artiodactyla; family Cervidae; genus Dama; species Dama dama. The sequence continues at coordinate 13,406,045 of NC_083707.1, forward strand.
TTTCATACCTTAGCATATGCACTACTTTCTCAGAGAATCATGTCTCTTAGCTTCATAGATTCTGGAATTAAGCCATCTTTCTAGGGATATCTGATTAAGAGCATCCTATAATAGGGACCATTTTTCTACCAAATATCATTAGTCTGTTTGCCTGGAGTTCCATTTATCATGTTAGGGAGGACATTTAGATCACTGCCTACTCTCCTTTCTTTCCTCTGATAGCATCATCAGGTAAGGATGTGTGTGGATCCTAAGACAGTCAATTTAATTTCATCAGCCCCAGTGATCATTATACTATTCCTAGTAGGGCTTCCCAGGTGGCTCAGTGGTAAATAATCTGCCTGCCAAGCAGGAGACTCAGGAAAAATGGGTTCAACCCCAGGGTCTAGAAGATCTCCTGGAAGAGAGAATGGCAATGTGCTACAGTATTCTTGCCTGAGAAATCCCATGGACAGAGGAGCCTGGCAAGCTACACAGTCCATGGAGTCACAGAGTCGGACACAGCTGAGCAGGCATACACAATACCTAGTAAGTTGCATCAGGTTGAAAGATCAACTAATTCAGTGGTGTGGGCGTGGAGAACAAAGAAATGTTTATTCATTAGAGAGGGATCCTATAAACCTTTTAAAAACAAAAATTCAAAACCATTTTACCTACAATAAATAAGCATTGGCAGTGATATTCAATCTTCATCTACTTTAGACAGGGGTATTAGAGACAGTTCCTAATGAACTGTTGGGAAAGAAAAGTATGCAAATATAATTATACTAGATGTATAACAATGTGAATTAAAATAGAATATGAAAGAATTACCAAATATATCCAAGTTAGAATTGCAAACTTTAAGTCAAATTGAGAAGCTTTCATCAATAAATTCATCTGCTTCAGAGATGTCTACCTACAAACAAGATAATACTGGCTCCATCTTTACAAAATACTGATTTTAAAGCTAAACTAAGGTATACATGAAGGGTTGTGGAATGGAGAATTCGAAATATCTGTTTGACACAGAAAAACGTACATCTCCAAAGAGAAAAGTCAATTCCACCTGTTGCTAACAGCAGTCAAGTAGACTTTTAGTTTTGGGTTTCTTTATTTTTTCTTTTTTTCTGATGGAAGTTTAATAGCATCATTTTGGACTAGGGCTATTATTGCCACAGGTAACTTGATTTCTCCTCGGCATTATAATTACCACTAAAGGAAATGGAAGGTGGTAAAGCTCTATTCTGTCTAATTTCCTTTGATTTTCTTCTTCAGAACTTATTTTTTCCCTTTAAACCTTTGCTCCACATATTTTATTTGTGTTACTCCACAAGCTGTGGGACATAATAGCAGCATTTTAGCACCATCCTGTTCCTTACTCATGGTGTATAAATCACAGCAGAGCTGCTAACAGCTTGTGACTGACAATCTTCCTTGATAGACAATCTGCGATCCTTTCAGCCTTTTACTAATAAGCTCATTAGGCGAGAATGGCTAGAAATCCTTTCTGGGATGTAGCAATGAACCACAGCAAATTCAGTGCATGTCTGACCACTCAAACTTTAGAGAATCAATCTTTCCTCCATCAAAACTTTGTCAAGTCCTGCTGAATGTCTGCTGAAGGTTACTGATTCTATTTTTAATAAAAGTTTGTCAGAAAAATCAAAGAAGCTCTCTTGTCTAATATAAATCAAGGGGACATTTTTCTATATCATATTTTCTTTTTCTTTTTTAATTTTAGTGAATCAACCTGTGAAAAATGTTTATCAGATGTTCAAAGTTGCCATGAGTTTCAAATTGAAAGTGAAAAATACTTTTTGTCAGTAATTCAGTTAGCAAAAGAGATAAGAAAAAGCGTTTGATGAAAATATTCAGATTTTTATCATTTGTTATGTTCATTTGTAATGGATGATGAAAAGTTTGCTAAAAATTTTGCTAGTAATTATAATGAGAAGAACTCAATGCTATGCGTATATTAGTGAATGATGATTAAAACTCTCTTAAGGAAAATACATCAATGTAAGGTTTATACACTGATAAGTGTATGTAACATAATTATATTCTAGTTGATTTTTTAAATCTCATTTAAATCTCATATTTTTACTACAAAATGAAAACTTAGCCCCAACTTTTTTACTGGACCAAATAAGTTAAAATCTATACCTGACGTGAGTAATTAGCTATGGTACTCTTTAATTTGACATTGTAGAAACAGGACTGATAGAAAGTGTCAGAAAATGCACAAAGGTTTTTATTGCCCTATTCATGGGATTACTCACAGCAGTTGAAATTTAGGAAAATACAGAATAATAATCAAAGTAGCTACAATGAAAGGCATTTAATTTTAGAAAGAAATCAAAGAAAGAGCTAGCAATTCATTGATTAGAACATGACATCAGATGAGCCCTCTGTGTCTTTTTCATACTTAATTTGATTTAAATGGTTTTTAATACAATACTGGCAATTATTCTACATGATGATCTATGGCGCTCTAAACTAATTGATATTAATAGTTAACATGTACCATATGTGTGCGTGTGTGTGTGTGTGTGTGTGTGTGTGTATGAAGAGAGAAAGAAGATAAATGTAAGAAGAAGATAATAGCATTATATATATTCAAGTATTTTTTTTAAATCAATTAAAAACTCAAATAAAAGAAAAACAAAAAAACAAAAACATCCACTTGAAGTAGAAACAATAAATTCATATATTTATGAATTTATATGGGCAGTAAGAAGTGAGCATTGTTCAATCTTTTACATATGTGAGAAGTTAAAACATTTTAGAAATGAAAGTCAATTTATTATTAAGACCAGAGGTGGTAAGTCATATTTGTACCAGCTCAAAAAAAAAAAACCATCAGGTGGACTCTATGTTTGAAATTCTAATTCTTATCAATTTCTCAAGCAGAAATATGCCCAATGTAGAAGTGAGTTGGAAAATAAGACATAACGGTAGGAAGGCAATATTTCTAACCACAGTACATCATACAGGGAATCCAACTTTAGGAGACTAATGCAGTCTCCTAAATGATGCCTGCCTGCTCCAATTCATAGACAACTTGCTTATATCATCAGGCTTGGACACAATATTTAAATATCTCACTATCACCCCCAGGATGTGCATGGTTTTGACAAGATTCTCTGCCTGCAGATAACTGAAAACACAGTATTAATTTGTAACTTTAACAAATGCCAATAAATTATGGGGTTACCAATCACTAAAGTGATCACTCATTTCCTTTCACTTTTATTTTTTTCTAGAGACAATACAAGAGCAATTAATTACTAATCCGCTGTTATTTAGAATGATGTCAAAACATTTTATGGCATAATAAATATAGAGGATTCCATTTAGAAAAACATATTACTTCTAAACACATAAATGTTTTACTTTTTATCATCTTATTATAATCTAATTAAGTAAACACAACCTAATATGGAGGTAATTGGTTGTATAAAGTACAAGAATGATAGTTACAAAGCCAGTGGAGTTCACATAAAACCACTTTTATGAAAATTGATGATATTACTACCACAAGAAATAAACTTAATTTGTTCAACAAACTAGAAATGAAGACAAAATGAAAATCAACAAAATTATGATTTTTGCGAATTACTGCTGTATATAATCTTTCCAAGCTTATTGCTGGATATGAATGGGGCACTTAGTGCCCCATAAAAATTACATGCTATTATCTTTAGACTCAAAGCCTTTGCATTTCTTCTGGTAGCAACAAAACTACTATAAGAAGTGGAGAACATTCATAAAAGAGATAAGTCAATAGACACTTTGCTTTGTACAAGCTAACTACATAAAATGGAAAAAAAAATCTCTCTCCTTCTCATCAGGAAAGCACTGATCAGTAAACTTTGCACAGAAAATTAAGAAACAACATTTCTAGAGATACGACTCATTTTCTCAAAATCCCAGTAACAAAATTAAAACTAAGTTAAAACTATTTTCAACAGATAAATATATACACAGGTATTACTACCATATATTTTAGTCCCGTGAAACTGGGAATCTATACGTGAGTGAGGAAATAACCTGCAGAAAAGTTAAGAGATTAAGTCTTTAAACAGAAATCACATGACCCTAACTTTTAGTGTCATGATCTTAAAAGTCTTAGACCAAAGAGGTCAATGCAACCACGTGAGTGGTAAAATAACTAAAGTAACTCAAGTGGACACTAAAAAACTGTAGGGAAACAATGGAAACAGTGAGAGACTTTATTTTGGGGGCCTCCAAAATCACTGCAGATGGTGACTACAGCCATGAAATTAAAAAATGTTTGCTCCTTGGAAGAAAAGCTATGACTAACCTAGACAGCATATTAAAAAGCAGAGACATTACTTTATCAACAAAGGTCTGTCTAGTCAAAGTTATGGTTTTTCCAGGAGTCTTGTATGGATGTGAGTGTTGGACTGGAAACAAAGCTGAGTGCCGAAGAATTGATGCTTTTGAACTGTGGTGTTGGAGAAGACTCTTGAGAGTCCCTTGGACTGCAGGGAGAGTCAACCAGTCCATCTTAAAGGCAATCAGTCCTGAATATTCATTGGAAGGACTGATGGTGATGCTGGAACTCCAATACTTTGGCCATCTGATGCGAAGAACCGACTCATTGGAAAAGACCCTGATGCTGGGTGGGATTGGGAGCAGGAGGAGAAGGGGATGACAGAGGATGAGACAGCTGGACAGCATCACTGACATGATGCACATGAGTTTCAGTAAGCTGGGAGAGTTGGTGATGGACAGGGAGGGCTGGGGTGCTGCAGTCCATGGGATCGCAAAGAGTTGGACACAACTGAGCGACTGAACTGACTGAACTGATATGTGACAAAGGTTGTCATATGCTAAGATAAAGTTTCCCCAACTCCTCCCTTTCTCTCCAGGTGATAGGCAGTGGGGGCAGTGAAAGAACGTGAGGGATGCACATGAGTCAGTGGATACTGTGGCTCAGCCCCACTGATGCGCTGTGTCAGTCATGACTGTTGCTGATGTGCACGCGGCCTGAGTGCTAAGTTGCTCAGTCATGTCCAGCTCTTTGTGACCCCATGGACTGTAGCCAGCCAGGCTCCTCTGCTCATGGAATTCTCTAGGCAAGCATACTGGAGTGGGTTGCCATTTTCTACTCCAGACGATCTTCCTGACCCTGGATCCAATCTGTATCTCTTACCTCTGCTGCATTGGCAGGCTGGATCTTTACCACTAGCATCACCTGGGAAGCCCAGGGTACACAGTTGTTGTTGTTCATTTTCTGTCATGTTCAACCTATGAACTGCAGCGTGCCAGGCCTCCTTGTCCTTCACCATCTCCCCAAGCCTGCTCAAACTCATGTCCATTGAGTCGGTGATGCCATCCAACCATCTCATCCTCTGTTGTCCCCTTCTCCTTCTACCTTCAATCTTTCTCAGCATCAGGGTCTTTTCTAATGAGTCAGCTCTTTGCATCAGGTGGCCAAAGTATTGGAGCTTCATCTTCAGCATCAGTACTTCCAATGAACATTCAAGGTTGATTTCCTTTAGGATTGACTGGTTTGATCTCCTTGCAGTCCAAGGGACTCTCAAGAGTCTTCTCTAGCACCACAGTTTGAAAGCATCAGTTCTTCCACATTCAGCCTTCTTTATGGTCCAACACTCACATCCATACATGACTACTGGAAAAACCATAGCTTTGACTAGATGGACCTTTGCTGGCAGAGTGTAAGTCTTTCAATCGCATCTGACTCTTTGAGACCCCCATGGAGTATATAGCCTATAGAATTCTCCAGGCTAGATTACTAAAGTGGGTAGCCATTCCCTTCTCCAGGGCATCTTCCCAACCCAGGGATCGAACCTAGGTCTCCAGCATTGCAGGTGGATTCTTTATCAGCTGAGCCACAATGGAAGCCCAGCAAAGTGATGTCTCTGCTTTTTAACATGCTGTCTAGGTTGGTCATGGCTCTTCTTCCAAGGAGCAAGCATCTTTTAATTTCATGGCTACAGTCACCATCTGCTGTGATTTTGGAGACCCCCAAATAAAGTCTCTCACTGTTTCCATTGTTTCCCCATCTATTTGCCACAAAGTGATGGGACTGAATGCCATGATCTTAGTTTTCTGAATGTTGAGTTTCAAACCAGTTTTTTCACTCTCCTCTTTCACTTTCATCAAGAGGCTCCTTAGTTCCTCTTCGCTTTCTGCCATGAAGGTGGTGTCATCTGCATGTCTGAGGTTATTGATTTTTCTCTTGCCAATCTTGATTGCCGTTTGTGTTACATCCAGCCTGGAATTTCACATGATGTACTCTCCATATAAGTTAAATAAGCAGGGTGGCAATATACAACCTTGACATACTCCTTTCCCAATTTGGAACAAGTCTGTTGTTCCATGTCTGGTTCTAATTGCTGCTTCTTAACCTACATACAGATTTCTCAGCAGGCAGATGAGGTGTCTGGTATTCCCATCTCTTTAAGTATTTTCCACAGTTTGTTGTGATCCACACAGTCAAAAGCTTTAGCATAGTCAATGAAGCAGAAGTGGATGTTTTTTCTGGAAATCTCACACATTAGTGAGAAATAGTTAACTCTAACTGAAACAACACTTCCCATCCCACCAAATGAACCTGAGAGACAAGATGTGAAAGGAACAAACAATTTCCAAGTAATTTATATGTGTCTCAAGAAAAAGCTGAAGATGATGTATGGAAATACAAAACTACAAAGTACCCACCAAGGTTAAATTCACAATATCTAGCTTATAGTAAAAAATAATGAGCTACTAGACAAGCAAAGATATTGGGAAATATGATCCATATTTAATGAGGTATAAAATAAATTATAACTGACTCAGATTGACTTTCCAGCAATGAAAATGATTATGAGTGAGATGAAAAACAATGGAATTTGGGGGTAAATGACACATCGCATTTTGTAGAATCAAGATCGGTGAACCTGAACGCATAGCCAATAGAAACTGTTCACATTAAAGAGAGAAGGGAGAATGGACAGCAAGAACCAAAGGAACAGAGATAATCTGTGGAACAACTTCAGGTAAACTGATAAATGTGCAATCTGAGTTCCTGAAGAGCATACAGATAGGAAAATATTGCAAGAAAAAGTAATATGCACTGCCATGTGAAAAACAGTGGGAAACTCCTACACAGTGTAGGGCACTCAGCCCTGTGTTCTGTGGGGACCTAGAGAGGTTGGGGGGAGGGTGTCGAAGAGAGAGAAGATACATGCATATATATAGCTGATTCGCTTTGCTGTGCAGTAGAAAATAAAACAATATTGTAAAGCAACTGTATTCCAATAAAAAAGAATTTCATGGCTAAATTTTTCTAAATCTGATAAAAAACTGCAAACTCTCAGATCCAAGAATTTTAAGAAACATGAAGAAAACTACAACAAAACATATGATCATTAAACTGTTCAAAACCAGGCATGAAGAGAGAATCTTAATATCAGTCAGATTAAAAGCAAGGAAGCTTGGAGAAACAAATTAAGGAGAACAGAAGCTTCCCATTGGAAATAATTTGAATAAAAAGAGTGGAGCTATCTTCAATAAACTGAATAAAAGAAAAAAATATAAAAGAAGAAACAAAAACTTTTCCAACTTAGAATTCTATGTCCAAAGAAAAATAGAAAGCTTAAAACATTTTTTTCCTTAGACATCTAAAGACTAATGACATTTATCAAGGTTAGGATCCCACTGAAAGGAATGTGAAAGAAGTCCTTAGAGAAGAGGAAAATGAAATGATATAGAAACAGAGATCTACACAAAAGGATGACTAGAAATGGCAGTTACAGAGATGAAGGTATTAATAATTTTTTATCCAAATATATTTGAAAAAAAGAAGAATAAAAACAATGCAATATTGCATTTATAACATACATACAATAAAAATACATGATAACAACATACATGTTTACAGGGAAAGAATGGCAGTATACTATTTTGAAATTGTTTTACCTTATTCTATTTAGGAAATGATATGATATGATTTGAAAGTAAACTGAAATAAGTTAAATATGTAAGTTATAAACCCTAAAAGCAAGTAGTAAAATAAACAAACAAAAAAAGCCATAGCTAATTACCTAAAAAGAGATAAAGAGAGAATGATTAAGAATTCTTAAGCAAATAGCATATAGGTTAAAGAAGAAAAACAGGATAGAAATTAGAAAGTATTTTTAAATAAAGAAGGTGGAATGGCAATCTTTTCAGCCCTGTGGGATGCTAATGAAGCAGTGCTTAGGAAAAAGTTCTGGTACTGAAGACCCCAAACTACTGACCTCAACTTCTAGATAATGTAACTACCAAGGGGAAGACAAATTAACCCCAAAGTGTGTCAAATAAAGGCAATGATACAAATTCAAGTAAAATCAATAGACTTGAGAATAGAAAAAATAAAGAAAAATTGATGAAACCAAAAACTTATCGTATGAGAAAAATCAATTAAATGGATGAAATTCTTCAGGAAAACAAAAACACAATTTATAAATATAGAAATAAGACAAATGATATTCCTACACATTCTACAAATAAAACAAGGATATTATGAACAAAATTACAAGCTAGATGAAATAGATCAAATTCCAGTCAAGAATAAATAATTACCTAAAGAGTCCGGTAAATTAAAAAAAAAAAACAATAAGTAATCTGTAGTTACAGATCATTCCTAAACCAGATGCTTTCATTGGTGTATTCTACTAAACTATTTACAAGGTAAAACTACCAATTCTACACAATGCCTTCCAGAAAACTGAAGAGGAAGAAATACTATCAGACTCTTTAAAGTGAGACCAATATTACTCTGATACCAAAACCAGGCAAAGGTATTACAAGAATATAAAACTGGACCATTATTCATCATGAATATAGACTCAAAATCTCAAGAAGGTAAAGTAAGCAGAAAAAAAAATATTTCACTTTGAGCGTAAGTATTATGAATATGAAAGAAAAAGCCAGAATCTCTAGGAACAGATTTGCAAATCACATGTCTGAATAAGGATTTGTATTCAAAACACATAAACTCTTTCTGCTCATAATTAGAAGACATACACAAATGTACCTTAAGAGTGCTTTTAAAGATGTTCATCATCATTAGTCACTAGGAAAATAAATGCCACATCCACACTGAGAGACTATTTCACATCCTCTACAGTGGCTTTAATACAAAGGAAAGAAAATAACAAATATTGAAAAGAATGTAAATAAAAGGGGACACTCCTATATTGCTGGGAACGAAAAATTGTGCAGTCACTTTGTAAAGTAGTTTGGAATCTTTTAAGAAGTTGAACATATATTTACCATAAAACCCAGCAATTGCATTCCTAGGTATCCACCCAAGAGAAATGAAGATACATGTCCCCACAAAGATTTGTATGAATGAATATTCATTAAAAAATTATTCCTGATAGTTCAAAGTGAAAATAGCACAAATGCCCACAAACTATTAAGTGAATAAACCCAGTGTGGTATATCCAGGCCCTGGAATAAAGAGAATGAACAGGTTAACTTCCCTGATGATCCAGTGTTTAAGACTTTGCATTCCAATGCAGAAGGCACAGCTTCTATCCCTGGTTGGAGAGCTAAGATCCCACATGGCTTGTGACCAAAAATCCAAAACATAAAACAGGAGCAACATTGTAACAAATTCAATTAATGATTTTAAAAAATGGCCCACCTCAAAAAAAAAAAAAAAAAAGAAAATCTTAAAAAAAAACCAAAAAACCAAAACTATAGGTGTATCCCACAGTATGGATGAACCTACATATGGTGTGCTATCATGCATAAAACAACTTTTTCTGTAAATATTTGAGGCTTGCCAGCCACATACAATCTCTATAGCATATTTTTTTTCTTTTATTTTCTACAATCCTTTAATAATGTAAGACCTATTCTTCATTTACAGGCCCTGGGCTTTAATTGGCCCAGAGTATAGTTTGTCATTCCCAATGCTAAATGAAAGAAGCTAGATATGAAAAATCACAAAGTTCAAAGGAATACCTACGGTGTGCTGCCTTTTGTGTAAGAAAAAAGTTGGGATAAGAAATATATCTGGATATGCTCGTTTGTGCAAAAAGAAACACATGAGGATGAATCAGTAACCCTGCCATCTTGAGATCAGTCCTCGGCAGGGAGTCTGTGGGAATGGCTAGAAAGGGATGGGGCGTGTCAGCTCTTTGAGCTTACCTTTCTATAGAGTTCCAACTTTTAGAATCATGCCAACCTTTCACACACAAAAATAACATAAAATTGGCAGTGAAGGTGGGAAAAGGATGGAATAGAAACACAAACAAATAAATCTTGCCATATTTAAAGTGAATAACATAACCATGCTAACTGAGAAGAAGACCCAGACCAGGTATGTACTGGCAAACAGTCTGTTGGAGATTCCATAACGTCTCCAAAATAAACATAAAGACAGGCTAAAGACAAAATAAACCATAAAAAGTATGTAGTTTGTCTGTGAATTGAAATAATTTCTAAAAAGTTAAAGATAAATTATTTATAAAGCATTTTAAGATTTTTTTTGAAGAAATTATTATCATTTCTATCTTAAACATAAGGAAGTGGAGGTAGACATCATGGTAATAAAACAGCAGATTACATGGTCTGAACCCCCAATTTCTTAGTTTGTGGTACAGGCAGCTTTTAATTTTCTGTGGTAGTTTGAGAAAGAAATATGATGTTTAACAAATTATGAAAAGTTATTTTAATTTATAATTTTTTTCTTTCTTCTGAACAATTTTTTCTGTCAGGTATTTTGGAGTCCAGCAAGATGGCAGGATAGTAATAACTTGAGGATTCATGTAAGTCATGTCTGGAAGTACCTGTTCTGCTTCTCAAAATTTGAACCATACAAAATTTACAATAACTTTAAGATCCTCCATTTCCCTCTATAAATTAAGATGAGCAATATTCCTGGTTAGAAGTTGAACACATTAAGTTAACTAATTAATTTTAATAGCCAAAAATAAATCTAAGTACACTGAGTCTTTGGGAAATGAACACTATTTGTACTGTTTGTGTTTGTAAGGACATGAGCAGCAACCATTTTCTTTAGCAGCTCCTACTATATTTTGATAAAAACTATGGACAGTTGGGAATTCCATGACAGTCCAGTGGTTAGGACTCTGTGCTTCTACTGCCAAGGGTGTGGATTCAATCCCTGGTTGGAGAACCAAGATCTCACAAGCTGCTCAGTGAGACCAAAAAACAAGACAAACAACTCAAAAATATCAACAGTGGATGGAAAGACTAAGGAATTCTGTGGAATTAGTTCTGAGGTTCAGAAGAAGAAAAGAATAAATTATCTATTTCTTTGTATAAGTATTCTCTTGGATCTGCTTCAAGGGAAAAAAAAAATAGAGATGAAAGAAGATCTGGGCAGTGATGGAAGTTGTATGTAGAAGAAAAAGTGTCTTTAAGTGAAAAATCTACTTTGCAACTTGCAAGGAAAGTGGTATCTTGAGATGAAGTAATGAAAATTTCTTTAGGCCAACACATGATAAATTGCCATAAGAGCTTTTTAGCTGTAACACCAGGTTTAATCATGTTGGGAACTAAAAGGATCCCAAATGCATAAAATCCTCCTTTAACCAAAATGAAATTACACCACCGAATGTGCACGCTCTGTACCGAGAAAGTGCAAACTGGAATATTTATGAGAATCCATTTGTAAATGACACTAAGTGATTGCTAGAAAAATGGCTAAATATGCAATTCAAAAGAAGAGGCCAAATATACTTTACCCTTGGGAGATTGCAAAAGTTTTGAGGCATCTGTGTGCTTTTTATAGCCCTGGGAATGAGAAATAGCATTTTGGAAAGAGGCATGTTGGTATAGTCAAGGATATTTTTCTTCTCACCTGTGAAATGGTGAGTTTACAAGAGTGGTTTCAGTCTCTCTTCATCTAAAGGTCTATTCTACATAAAGATAAGTATACAATTCTAATCAATTATGTGATATACTTTATAAAAATAAATCAAGTTTATTTTAACAATGCTTTATATAAATTTACAATAGGAAATAGATGATGAATGAGCTGCTCAATCAATCATACTCAACACATAGTATGTGATCATATTAAAATATAGAAAAGGATTCTGGAAAGATACATTCCTAGGTGGTAATAGTTATCTCCATGCAGTGGGATCATTTATTCTTTTTCATATTTTGCTTATCTGTGTTTTGTCAGATTTACTGGGTAGTGAAATTTGCAAATCCACCCTTTACTAAAATCTATCAGCATTTGACATAAACAATGTTGATGACAATGATATCTTTAGGGTGTCAACAATGACACAAAGCAATGTGTATGGAAAACCTAATACAGTTCAATATTAAGTGTATATGATTGGTAATAATAAAAACAGATTCCTTTTCTCTTACTCGAGGCTGATTCTACTCCTTTGTGAGACATTATCAACCCTCTCAAGGTTGTCATTCAGCCAAGCACACCATTGGTTCTCATAACTTTACCCTCACTAACAGCCTGGCTGAGCTGCAGAACATACACTCTCGAGGATTCTCTGATCCCACGTCTGCTGCTCTGCGTAAAACAGAATCTGCTCTTTCTTTGCCCTAACAACATAAAGTATGCTCTGATGCATGATACCACTTTTATATCAGAGTGACAGGAAAATGACCCGCCTAATCCTCTTTCATTGTTTCATAGTGTTCAACTAATACCCTAAGCTCAGAAATAAGTTCCACACGTAGTAAAACACTAGGGGAAAAAAAGAGTCCATTTGTCAGTATGTGCTTAACCATCTTCACCAAAATAAAAGCTTAAGGGGTTGATGTGGGACCCTACAGTAATATAAATACTCCAGATGCCCTCAGAGGCTCCGTGATGACTTCTTCTCACACCTCTTCAGAATTACTTGACAATTCACCCCCTGGGATCAAGGATGCTGGGGAACTGGCAGCATGTTCCTCCTGTTTTTTTTCCATCTTTGCCATTCTCCAGAGACTTTTGCAAGATTAGAATAAGATGGTCTAGTGAGTACACTATTTATAGTTTTTTAAATTATTTTTCACTTCTGAAGTTAACTTTTTACATTCTTAGTGATTTGTTGTATTTAGAAAATGATGTGGTTTTTTTTTTTTTTTTTTTGCTAGAAGCTTAAAACACTAGCCATGTAAAGTGTTATTTTTAATAAATACTTCTCAGATCAGTCTGCAATTTATTGAGCTACAGGAAAATGACTGCTTCTCTCCATTATCTACACATACACCTTCAGGAACAAATTGCACGATACATTAGCTCTTTACTCATTTACTGAGCATTGTTGGGTGCACACCTCAATAAGCTGTCCAGAAATTTCCATGTTTGCTCTTGGCACTCTGCTGACTCATCTTCCAATTCCCCTTAATGCCTAGTCATGTGACTAAGACCCATGCAATGAAGGGAGCTGAAGCGATGGGTGTCCTGCAAGTGAACTCTTATTTAAGTCTTCTGCGCAAGCAAGCATGCATGTGCAATCCGTCCTAATTAATTCATCCCCAGGAGCAAAAGTATCCAGTGAGTGGTTAGGAGACTCAAGGGAGGGGCAGAGCCTGGGGAGTTGATGACCTTCTCTTCGTCTTGTCAACCTACATCACTCCACTGAGATGCAGGTGGGAAACCTGTGGAGTAAATCGCTGAGATTTGTATATGATGTTTGTTTCAGCAGTTGGCATATTCTACAAATACCATGCCTTTTGCCAGTTTCAATGTAAAATCAAACGGGGGCTGTTACTGCCCGAACTAATGTGCTTATGACATGCAGTCCCATAAACTAGAAGCTCACATGTCAACTTGCACTTTTAATGATGCCGTGGGCAACAAGCTGGTATAATCAAATTTGAGCTATTACATGTCTGACTCAATTTACATAATATGAACCACATGGGGTGGAGAGGTTATATCTGGAGCAGGAGAGGATGATTAGATTTTTTTTAACAAATTGCATATAGAAAGTATAATCAGGATTGGATTGATTCATGGAACAAGATTTTTTTTTTTTTTTCCCCAGCTAGATTTTGTCCTCAGAGACCTGAAGAAATCAGAGGTTCACTCTCTGTGGCCCTTTTAGTCTTCCTTGGTCAGTGTAGTCTGTGTTCCCTAATATGCTCATAAGATTCCATAATACAGTGTGATTTTCATTTAAAATGCCTACCTATTTTAGAAAATACATTACTTGTGGTAATTTGCACTGCACTCTAAAGAGCAATGAAAAGACATAAACTCTTTTAAATAAATATATAATCTGGAATGTATCTCATTTTGAAAGCTAGCAGATGTTTGTTTATTTTGTAAAAAGGTACTAAGTTTTTCATATAAGAGCACTCGGTCTCTAACACAATGCATGTTCACACATGCACACACACACACACACACACACACACACACGATTGTCACTAAATGACAATTCTACCTCTCAGGCTGCTATTGAACCCTGAGGACGTATCTCTCTGGAAATCTTTGCACTGCTTTCTCTAATAAAAACCACAAACAGCAGAGTCAAAGACACAGAGGTGGTGCAGTAATATCTGCGACAGGTGTTTTCTGCTCCTCACAAAAGCCCTTGGTATTACCTATGGAGAAAGGAGGGATTAAGTTTTGTGAGCTAAATCTCCAGGTTGCCTTTTAGAACACTGGTCTCCAACATGTTCTCATTTATCAGCCCCAGTATTTATCACTAAGGACTTGTCTTTTGTCATGGGTTGTTTTGAGGATTTTAATCTGTTGCAGAGGGAACAGTGCCACTCTGGGGGGAGGACAGGGGCAGGGGCCTTGCCAAGCGCGGACCTGACCCAGTCAGGCTCTGATACGTCTGACAGTTTCAAAACCCTGAGGTTTCCTGGTTCTGCCGAGTACCTAGGATAGAAAAGCACAAGAGATGTTCTCGACCAACCTAAATGGTAACAAGCATTTTTCAGATTCCATCAGAGCTAAGCCCACAAGGTAAACTGAAGTCTTTTATTTTTATTTCTAAAGGTTTTTATACACTTTTTTAATTAAAAATATTTTAAGGAATATAGTTGCTTTAGGGCTTCCCAGGGGGTACTAATGGTAAAGAACCCACCTGCCAATGCAGGAGACACAGGAGACTTGGGTTTGATCCCTGGGTTAGGAAGATCCCTTGGAGAAGGAAATGGCAACCCACTCCGGTATTCTTGCTTGGAGAATTCCATGGACAGAGAAGCCTGGAGGGCTACAGTCCATGGGGTCGCAGAGAGTCAGACACAACTGAAGTGACAGAATCCCCATAGCTGCTTTAAAAGGTTGTGTTGATTCCTACTGTATAGCAAAGTGAATCAGCTATACGTACACACATGTCCCTTCTTTATTGGACTTTCTACCCGTTCAGGCCATCATAGAAACCATAGAAACGGACATAATAAGCATACATGGTTTTATCCTGCTAAATTAATTAACATAGAAAGCATAAAAATAATAGAGAAAATAAATGAAACCCAAAGCTAGTTGGAAAAGATGAATAAATGTGATAAACTTCTGTTGAGGCTAATTAGTAATACAAGAAGAAGAGATACAAGTTCAAAATAGCCGACATGTACAATGGGACTGCAATGGTGATTATGTAGTAAATGGAAAATAAGTGTACACTAAGAACTGTATGCACATAAATTTAATATCTTAGAGAAAGATAAATTTGTGAGTTAAGCTACCAAATTTCACTAATGAAGAAATAAACTGAGTAGTTTTCTATCTTCTAAATATATTGAATTTATAGTTTAATTTCTTTCACAAACAAAGCTTCAGATTCAAATTGTTTTCAATGGGGGAAATCAACATAATACCTAAAAAAAAGATAATGGCAATTCTACAAGAATCATCTGGAAAACTGAGGACAAGAAAAAGTTTCCCATCTAATTTTACAGAGTTACCCTGATGCTGACACATGCCAAAGCTATAAAAAAATAAATAAATAAAACACTGCAAACATTCTTTTCATGAAACTGAATGCAAATATTATTGAGGCTATTAATGAAGCAGATCCATATATATGGATATTTGTATACGTGTATGTATGTATTCATATCACATGATGAGAAAGATTGCAACGTGATTAAGATTACATTACAAGCAACAAGAGTTCATTAGAGAAACAGTTTGAAATATGAAAAATAATGCAATTCATCATATGAATAGACCAGAAAGGAAAAACTGTATGATCTCAATAGGCACAAAAAAATATTTGGAAAAATTCATCAGTTATGAAAGGAAAAAAGATAAAACTAGGAACAGAGAGGAATTTATTTCTGTAAATAAGAAATCATCTTTTTAAGTATTATAACTAGCATAATAGTAAATCATGAAGGAATGAAACTAAGATAAGAAAGAAAGAATATTCACTCTTACCAATTCTATTCTACATGCTACTGGAGGTCCTAGTCAGGGAAACAAGAAAAAGGAAAAAAAAAAAAAAGAAAAAATAAACAAAAGGTATACAAATTGGAAAGTAAATAGTAAACCTCTGCTTGCAAACATGATAGCCTATAGAAAAGCTAAGGTCATCTGTAGAAATACTACCAGGAACTTTTAAGGAAATAAGTAAAATACTAGAGCAACATACAAAAATCAGATATATTTCTATACACTAACAAGAAACCAAAGGACATTTGAATTATAAAACAATCAATTTACAATAACATTAACAAATTGGAAATACTCAGAATAAATTTAACAAATTAAAAAAATTGCACAGTGACAACTGAAAAAAAAAATTGCTGAAGGAAATTGCACAAAAGGAGAGCTGTATACTATATTTATAAATTGTAAGACTCAATAGTCTAAACATCATATCCCTCCAAATAGACCTATAGATGCCATATAATTCCAATTAAAAATTCAGCACTTTTATTAAATTAGCAAGATAATTCTAAAATTCTTATGGAAACGTAAAGGATCTAGAAGTGTCAAAACACTTCTGAAAAGGAAGAAGAAATGAACCACCTGATTTCAAGATTTAATATAGAATGATTGCATCCAAAACAATGACATAATAAAGTAGCAATAGAATAGGTAAATAGAAAAGAATCAAGTCTTGAAATAGTCCTATACATATATAGTCATTTGAATTTTTTAATGTATAAAGTTAATTCAATGGGAAAGTGTTTATTCAATCACTAGGTCATGTTCAACTCTTTGCAATCCTCTGGACTGTAGCCCACCAGGCTCCTCTGTCCGTGGGATTTCCCAGGCAGGAACATTACAGTGAGTTGCCATTTTACTTCTCCTGGGGATTTTCCTTACCCAGGGATCTTCATCAAATGATACTGGAAAAGTTGTATATCTATATCCACTAAAAGAAAATGAATGTGATCCCTTACCTTGGACCTTCTACAATAATTACAATGGATGATAGTCCAAAAGTTAAAAAATAGGACTATAAACCTGCAGAAAAACATATAGGAGAAAATCTTATGAAATGTAATGGTTAGAACCCAAAATGAATCTAAAAGATATCCACCCTTTTGTGTACATACACCTTTCCCCAAGTTATTGAACACTGATCTAGTGAACCTGGGTTCTTCCTGGAGAAACATATTTTAAACATGGGAGAGATTTGATGTGAGGAAGACTCTCCAGTGCTGACTTTGGAAACAGAAGAGATCAGAGGCAAAGAATTTGGGTAGTGTCAAGGAATTGAGAGTGATCCCCAGCTGATAGCTAGCAAGGAGATGGGGTATGCAGTCCTACAACAATTAGGAACTGAATTTTGCCACAAACTTGAGCTTAGAAGAGAATCACCAACTACAAATGAGAACAGAGCCTTGCTAAAACCTTGATTTTTGCCTTGTGATGTTCTGAGCTGAGAAGTAGGACACAATATGTCTGTACTTCTAACTAACCCAACTAATAAATGGACATTGATTTAAGATGCGAAGACTGTGTAATTTGTTATAAAACAGTAGGAAACTAACATGGGTGACTTTTGGCTAGACAAGTATCTCTTAGGACACACAATGCATAAATCTCCACCCATGCCCACCTGCAGAATTCAATGGTGCATTTCATCAAAATCAAATACTTTTGCTCCATCAAAGATGTTTAAGAAAATCAAAACAGACCACAGCCTGTTATATAATACTGGTAAATGTACATGTAACAAATAACTGTTATATTAATAAACTTTAAAAATACAAGAAGTTAATATACAACACATTAAAAAATGAATAGAGGTTTTGAAAGAACATTTCACCAAAGGAGATGACAATAACCAATAAACACATGAAAAACTGTTCAATATCATTAATTATTTGATAAATGCAAATTAAAATGACCTCTAGATGCACATCCACTAGTGTGACTAATCTCTTACTATAAAAATAATAGAATTTTAAAATGCTCAATAATATTATTAAATTCTACTTAAGTATCAAGGCTTCCCTGGTGGCTCAGGGTAAAGAATCTACTTGCAATGCAGGAGACACGGTTTCAAACCCTGTGTCAGTAAGATCCCCTGAATAAGAAAATGGCAACTCACTCCAGTATTCTTGCCCGAGAAATCCATTGTCCAGAGGAGCCTGGAGCACTACAGTCTATGGTGTCACAAAAGAGTTGGACACAAATCAGCAGCTAAACAACCACAACCATTAAGAATCGAAGGTTTCTCCAAGACATATGAGACTGAAAAACAACTAGTTTGTGTGGCTACTTTTCTGCTTCTTGAAAAGTCCACATTCTTTCCTAAAATGCTCAGAGAATTCTATGTCGAAGTGTTTCTGTTCTGCAAGGCAGGAACGAATCTGGGCTCCTTGTTGTGTGTTGTCTCTGTTTCATAGCACATAAACCAAATATAAAAGTCAGAACTTCCTTGATTATCAAAATCAAAAAGTACAGACATTCAGACACACATACATACATAAAAGTTTTCTTACACAAAGCACTTATGAGTATCACAGACAATTGATCGGTTGTACATGGTGTATAGATGGAAGAGATGTTTATGTTCTGGCAACATGGATAACTTCAAATTTAATGTTAGTTGTCTCTGTTGTGACTCTTACAAACTCAACTTTAATTCCATAAGGATAGAAGCTATGAAAAACCTAGGCAGCATATTAAAAAGCAGAGACAGTACTTTGATGACAAAGGTCCATTTAGTCAAAGCTATTTTTATCCAGTGCTCAGCGCTCAGTTGAGTCACTCAGTCACGTCCGACTCTTTGCAACCCCATGGACTGCAGCACACCAGGCTTCCCTGTCCTTCACCAACTCCCGGAGCCTACACAAACTCATGTCCATAGCGTCAGTCAGGCCATCCAACCATCTCATCCTCTGTCATCTCCTTCTCCTCCAGTAGTCATATACAGATGTGAGAGCTGGACCATAAAGAAGGCCGAGCCCCAAAGAATTGATGCTTTTGAACTGTGGTGCTGGAGAAGACTCTTTAGAGTCCCCTGGACAAGAAGATTAAACCAGTCAACCCTAAAGGAAATCAACCCTGAATATTCATTGGAAGGACTGATGCTGAAGCTGAAGCTCCAATACTTTGGCCACTTGATGCCAAGAGCCAACTCATTGAAAAGACCCTGACATTGCAAAAGATTAAAGGCAGGAGGAGAAGGGGACGACAGAGGATGAGATGACTGGATGGCATCACCAACTCAGTAGACATGAGTTTGAGCAAACTCCAGGAGGTGGTGAAGAACAGGGAAGCCTGGCGTGCTGTAGTCCATGGGGTCACAAAGAGTTGTACATGACCGTGTGACTGAACAACAATAACAATTCCATACAGAGTAATGAGATATGCTCCACTCAGAGGTAATTCATTCTTCACGAGCAAGCTGGTGTCTGCTGCAGAAATAATCCATCGAGGGAATCTTTTGGAGAAGGACTACTGGTGAAAGAAAAAATTAGTTTTGGGGGTCCTGAGTTTCTAAGCAGGCCAAATATTGCTCATCCTTCTGCCCATCTTTAGTATGCTGAGCCTTTCACGGACTGATAGGAAGTGACTGACTGCTAGAGTTGGCCTGAATATGTGAGGAGTGTTATCAGGGAAGGTTTCCAAAGATGTGAAATAAGGAAGATCCTTTTAAGTAGTGTATAAAAGGTGGGAGAATGAATTAAAAGATATTCTTTCAATGGAAGGTAGCTGGGTAAAAAGGCTTTTGAAATGCAAACTTGCCTGGCCTAGGCTGCTTGTAGGTAGAATGCTGAACTGTCTGGGACAAGTGGGTGCGTTAATAGTAGCTGATGAGTTTGACACAAATCTGAAGCAGATTGTGAAGGGCCCAGATTTTGTAGGCAGATCAAGAATGTTGGACTTTATGCTGAAGACAATGGGGAACTATATTTTAAATTGGTGGATAGTTTTGCCACTTCAGTATTGTAAAGTAAAACAATTTTGTGATGCTCGTACTGAGTAAGTTGTGGTCTCATGTGATACAGTCCTTGCCCTGTTCCAATCCATTTGTGATCTCCTGGGCCATGAAAGTACTTTTCTAATCTAAGGTTGTATGTTCATCTCCATCCTCACACATAATTTAAGTGCATTTGCATTTTAACATGTGCTGAAAAGATACAGAGGATTTTAGCAATGAAATTATTTTAAACAAGACAAATAGAAGTGGTGTATAAATCTGTGGGGATTGTATGGTTTAATAGTCTTAAGTGTATTCATACTGTTGTCAAATAGATCCCCAGAACTTTTTAATTTTGTAATACTGAAACTCTGTAGACATTAAATAGCAACTTGCCTGCCCCCGCCCCCCTGAACCCCCATTTGGATAACTCATATAAATGAAATCATACAGTAAACGTCTTTTTGTGACTGACATTTCTCAGAATAATTTTTAAACATCTATCAATTTTTAGTAATGCAGGAAAATCCATTTGACTTTAGGCTTTTCAAAAGAAAAAAGTGGGTGACCCCAGATTACAAGAAATATTTACCTTTTATATTTGGTAGTGATATATTTCTTAGAAAAGTTTTGTTATAGCAGGTCAAGTCCTTTTTTAAAGTAAGAATTATACAAAATGATTCAGTGATATTTTTCTATTATACATTTAATAGATTTGTAACTAAATCAATAAACATTTGTTGAGTTCCTGCTTTATTTCATGTCCTATTTTATCCTCTGGAAATAACAGCAGTGAATTGTAGAAAGTTTCATTAGAGAAACTTTCATTGAATTTATTGTACAGAGGAGCGAGGTACCAATTAAGATAGACAGTTGATAGATACAAGACCACCAGGTAATAAGTGATGTGAAGACATGCTATAAAGCTGTATACACTAAAAATGGGAGGCAGCCAAGAAAAACTAGAATAAGGAGTGGGATCTTCAAAGGAGAGCAGAGCTAACATGAAGCCTATGACCTATGAGTCTAAACACAAATTTATTTTGGAAAGTCAATAATAATATATTCATTTTATTTTATAAAATATCTCCATACTAGACTAAATGTTCCTGTCTTCATTCATTATTCTGATAGATAATTACTCCTTGTATCAATATAACAGAGATGTCTCTTTTCCATTTCTCACCCATAAGTTTCAAGACATTAAATCAGCTCACTCCCTTTGATCTTAGACTCTCCCCTCTGAGTTTTGTTGAGCTGCACTATTGTTGGAAGAATAAAATTAGATGATATTGATGAAAGCGATGTGTATACTACAAATTATGATTTAAGGATGAGATTGCTCCATTATTGTTTTTAGAAGTAGAGGTGGTAGTAATAGAAGTAGTATTTATACTCTGTTATTTATAGATTTAAACACCACTTAATAGCATCATGGATTTTCATAGCTGAAAGGAACCTTTGTGATGATCTTATCATGTTTCTTATGAAAGTGATTAGGTCAGGCCAATCAAATGAGAGATTATTTGTTACAGGGATGCTTGTTCAGGAGATCAAGCCTCACAAAGTCAAGAGACGCAATGTCTGTGACTGAGAGGGTGACTCACTGTCTAGCTCTCACCTGGACAGGAAAACCATAATAAAGATGAAAATAGAAACTCTTGTTCTCCCCATGCTCCTTGCCCATCACTAGGAAGTAGAAGCCGACTCCCCATAGTCAACTGTTCCCTGGGAATAACTGGCAGATTTGCTATGCAATTCAGCATAGATACCAGCCTCTGGAGAATGTGGCAGGCAGATGAACTTGGATGCTGCTTTAATTAAATCCCTGGAGGATCCCAATTACTAGGAGACACCACTGCTCACTTCTTTCAGATATCTGCATATGCAGTCAAGATCAAAGGTGTTTGTAGATGCAAATACCTGTACACCAAACATTACTCATGTTTAAGGTCTCCTAAACTCCCCAGAGAACATCCCAAGAATGAAGCTGGGAAAAGTACAAGGTCTTTCTTCTACATATATTACTGGAGTCTCAGATACAACTTGCCTTTCTGTCTTGAATATGATGCTGTGTCAATGCGGCTAAATACCAGTCATCCGGACATGAGGTTATTTGGTGATGTTAGCCAGAAGAAAAAGGAAGAACCAAAGACAGTGTAGTTGAAAGGTTAAGAAGTTTTAATTCAGACTATTTTAATTAGCCAAATGAACTCAGGCAAGATATTTAACTTTTTTTAATCTCATGGGTTTATTTTCCCCCCTCATTTGTAAAATGGAAATAATTATACTGAATTTTGAAGTCACAAATGTAAAATTTACTGCTTCACATAATTATTTCCAGATACAGGCCAATGTTTTTCATTTTTTTGCTTCAAGTGAAAATAGCCTTAAGGCTCTGCTCAGGTTGTTGGGCTTGTTTTGACCTAAAATTCATTCCTTAATTTTTCTCTTCTCTTCTCCCTAAGGCAGGAGGCAAAAATGTGCAGGCTCCAGGCCTGAGGTGCTGGGCCCACCAATTTCTGGTTGTGTTAGGGCAATGGGTGGCACTGTTAGAAAACTATAGAAAGGTAGAATTTGAATTTTTTTTTTTTTTTTTTTGTCTCTTTCTGCTTTGGATCATTGGCAGCTTCTATTCCCTAGTGATGGGTAAGGAGGATGGGGGGAACAAGGTGTCTCTAACTTCTCTTGGAAAGGACCACTGTGATTCCAGACACCATAGTTGACTTAGGACCCTGGGCTGTAGCAACACCATCCCCTCCTTTGTTCCTCCAACATTTGGGTGGAGGTGACTTTTTTATTTCCTAATCTTGGGTGACAAATACTTTATTGATAAACTTGACAAATTAAGAGATTTTGTGGAAGTCAGAAAAATCTAGTTCTAATCCAGAGGAAGAATAAAACAGTGATTTTTTAAGATGGGAATATCTGCTAGTCACTGTTGTTGTTGCTTACAACCAAATACAATTCTTACAAAAATATTTATAAAATTCACTGTTTAAAAAATAAATGGAACTTTAAACATTAATTGTTGGTGCCAAGTCACTAAGATTTGTCCAACTCTTTGTGACAACATGGACTGTAGCCCGCCAGGTTCCTCTGTCCATGGGATTTCCCAGGCAAGAATATTGAAGTGTGTTGCCATTTCCTTCTCCAGGGGATCTTCCTGATGCAGGGACTGAACTTGAGTTTCCTCCATTGGCAGGTGGGATTAAGTGCAACCACTCGTATGATAGAACGTATTTTAATGCACTTATCAGGCTGGGTTCAGAAAGAAAGTCAGTAGCCTGGGAGGCTTGAGAGGTCAAAAAAGGCAGTGTACATTAAGCTGGAATCCCTAAAGAACAGCATCTTCAGTGGGTAAGATAGGAATAAGAAAATAAGATACAGTGCAAATATATGTCTATTTTAGTCTTGACTTTTTATAAAGTGAAGAAAAAAGGGGAAAATATCAAAATCCAAACATTCAAATTCAGAATTCCCATTACTTCTACAGCCCAAACCATAATGTTAAATTGCAAAACAACCCAAGTCTCAGAAAAGTCCCCAAGACAAAGCAGCAAAACCAATGGTATATAAACAAAAACCACTAAACACAAGTAAATGTTTCATGAATGAAAGTTAGTGTCCATAACTCTGCTGACTTTGTAAACATGCCAACTTGGGTCAGAAGAAAGCGGGACCCCTGATTTCCTTCTCTACACTTTAGGTTAGTGTTGGACACAGAAGCATTTTGCATGAGATTTGAGAGTAGAGGATTAGAAGTTCATTCTTAAAAGAGGTAAGAAAGGCTTATTCAAGTTTTTGTGCATCTTCTGCTCATTTTGCTGACAGCAGCCCATCTCAAAGCTCCTGGTCCCATGGAATCTCTTGTTTTAGTTTTTTGGGGGTTTTGGTTTTACAAATCCTGGCAATGAGCCAGCAAGTTTCTATGGCAAGAATACCAGTTCCTCCTGCTGTAGCTCATCCATAGCAGCAAGTATAGAGCCTGGGAGATAGGAGGGTCCAGTGAGGATGCCTGTTTTCTATACGTCCCCTCACTTTATCTGCTTTTCATTCCAATCCCCTGTTCTATGACATCAGGTTCATCACTGGATGCAGAAGAAACAGATGAACTAGGTCTGCATTACCAGTCCCCATACCTTCAATAGATCAGATTAGTATAATGGATCTCCTATTCTGCGTGATTCTAGTAGTTCTCTGAGTGAACCCTCAATAATGAAATTTAAAACAAAACAAAACATGTAATTAGACCTACAAAGATAAGATGTAATCATCAGCAATTACAAAATAATTGTGAGGCTTGGAAGTTAAAAGTGGTATGAGTGACCATTGTAAATTATGAAATTATGAAAAGAAATTTGATCAGTTGGAGATAAGAGCTAAGTAGGACTTCCAGAAATGAAAACTGTAAAACCTAAAATTAGAGAATGTCTATATTTTAACCTGAGGATGTATAAACTGAAAAAAAAATAGATAATAGAATGTATACAATAGAGTACAAAATATATACAATAGAGTCAAAGAGAGAAATATTAACATGGAAATTGAGGGAAAATAAGATCAGACTAAGAAAAAGAGTTAAATAAATACATAAATTCTTCTGGAAAACAGAAAAATAAGATACACACTCAAAAAGCAGACATGAACCACAGAAAAATGACAGATGGGCATATGCTATTATGATTATAGGAGTAATACATAAGTAGAAAAAAAGAAAAACTACAATAAAGCAACAAAAAACAATTAAAACAAAACCTACAGATCATTTCCATGTATATGTGTGTGTGTGTATGTGTATGTGTATGTTTGTGTTATATTTTCAGTTTCTTGTTTCTGTAGGATGTTTTCTTCCATCAGATTTAGAAAAGCTGTGAAGACTCAAAAATTCATCTGAACTCTCAGATTCTTAGAAATGGTTTTGATGAGGGCTCTCAGAGTCCAGCCTTGTATATGTTCATAACACAGCAACAATTTTTATAGGACAGAACAAAACAGTTGGTAAAAGGAGAAATATAGAACACACCCTAAAAGCTAAATATTGCAATTCTCCCCTATCCAGTTAATGTTTAAAAGACAGAATGGATATAGATTTAAATTATATAATTAACAGGCCCACTGTAGATTTATATAAAATTCTGAACATACTTTTAAAGTGTGAAAGAAATATTTATAAAAGTTATCATAAAGTGGACCACAAAGAGAACGTCAGTAGTTTTCAAAAACAAATAATACAAAGAATATTTTCTGACCAAAGTGAAATAATATTAGAAATAAAGTTTTTCTACCTAGAAGATTTTGGAGATAGTTTTATATGTTTGCTTTGTTTGTCTGTTTGTTTTCCATAGCAGCCACTAAGAAACACCTGGTATTCTGTTCTCAAACTGCCAGCATCCATCCTCTCACTGGAGCTGAGTTAGATCATCTAATCAGATCCTGTGTCAACCTCTAAAACAGGGACAATTGGTTAAAACAAACACACAAAGACTGAAACTTAAAGACCTAATTGAGAAACAATGATCAGTTGCGAATTTGGAGATACATGTAAAACAAAACCAAAGTGTATGAAGCAAATCACTTCAGATTTTACATGCACAAAGGGTTACTGTGAACCAAATAAAATAAGATTAAAACTATGAATTCAAAGTACTGTCATTTAGACCTGTGTTCCCTGATTTGGGTGGGCCCTAAATTTATGAAAAATTTGTGCAAGCAGGGAGCTTTTCATCAGGTTTTAAATTTCTTTGGAAACTTCTAAAAGGTGCATGTTGCATGTTTTATCAAACAGATTAAAGCTATGTATATTGTAAGAGAAAGAATGAAGAAAATATGCACTACTTACTGTTTTAAGAGAGGACAAGAGTGATGATTATTAAAGATATTTCTAAAATCACTATGCTTGTAAAGAACTCTTTTGATCTCTCTTTCTCTCTCTCCTGGTGGATTTATGGTGGGTTCAGTGGAAGACTTTCTTATCAGTTAAAGGTTCAATTTAACCCTGGACTATTCCCACACGTTGCCAATCAGCAGAAAGAGTAAGGGAGTTACACAGAGGGATGTGGTGGTTAATAAAGCAACACCTCAGATCTTTCTGCAGTTTGTCCAAATCAATACATGTAACTATTTTTGTATAAATGAAGGCAGTAGCCTGATGTATAGTGGAAAGGGTCAGCAGAAAAGGCTCACACTTCTCTCCTTGAAATTCTAACATACTACCTGAAAAGGAGACATCTAAAAGGCTGAAGGTCACTTGCAGTTTACTTTTAAATTATACCATGGGCGTCATAAAATGACATTGTGTTCATCATCAAACTCATGTCTGTATTTCTCTGCAGCATAATATGCTAAGGTTTGTACTATTGCATTATTATTTCTACTTTTGTTCAACTGTAGACATCCCCTTGGTCTCATGTTAGACTGCTTGAATGAAGGTAGAAGATGGAATGTAGGCTATTGCTCTTCATAAAAAAGTAAATCATTCATACAAAATTAAAGTCTTACCAATAGCTATGAAAATAATTTAAATTATACTTAGCTAATTTCTCAATAATCTAAGACAGCCTTTCTCAACAGTGGTTTCAGGAGAGATTTAAGCTCTAATACCCTAGATAGCATTGCTGTTGTTCAGTTGCTCAATCCCATCTGACTCTTGGCAACCCCATGGACTGCAGCATGCCAGGCTTCCCTGTCCTTTACTATCTCCCAGGTTTTACTCAGACTCATGTCCACTGAGTCGATGATGCTGTCCTACTATCTCATCTTCTGTCGCCCCCTTCTCTTCTTGCCCTCAATCTTTCCCAGCATCAGGGTCTTTTCCAATGAGTCGGCTCTTTACATCAGGTGGCCAAAGTATTGGAGCTTCAGCTTCAGCATCAGTCCTTCCAGTGAATATTCAGGGTTGATTTCCTTTAGGATGGACTGGTTTGATCTCTTTGCTGCCCAAGGGACAATCAAGAGTCTTTTCTAGCACCACAGCTCAAAAGCATCAGTTTTTTGGTACTCAGCCTTCTTTATGATCTAACTCTCAGATCCATACATGACTCCTGGAAAAACCATAGCTTTGACTAGTAACAATGTTAATGTTGTGTAATGGATTCACTTCTTTTGTTTGGAGAGACTTAATCCCTTATCTTCCTTTTCCAAACTGTATTGGCAAATAAATTAACTTGCCAAAAATCTTCAGGTTTATAGAAACAAAGACCCTTGATCTACTAATTGAGAAGGAGTTGACTCACCTAGGTTTTATTTAAGTCTTTTAGTACTTCTTAGTACCATAATCACAAAGAAATACCACTTATCTGTTTCTGAAACCATAGCCCCTATCAAGTAAGCAAGACATAATTAAATGGCATAATTGAAAATTTAATAATCTGTGAAAATATATAAAAATCAATCTCAAAAGGCTAAGAATTTTAAAAAGTTATATAGGTACAACATAGAAATACTATATTTCATTGATTCATTCTTCTCATTAAAAGTACTTATGCCCCTAAGAACCAGTAATTATGCTCTAATTTCAGAATTTGAGAATGAAAAAGCCTTGTGTTTTCTCTTAAAGCTCTCATGATTATTTCATAGATAGGAATGTAAAGATCTAATTACAATACTAGATATGAAATGGTATAATTGAGAGAGATATAAATTGTTACAAGATTATAAAAGATACAGTAAAAAATACTGCCATTAGCAGTATTAAATTGGACCATATGAAATTGAGGATATTTGATGGGTTTTGATCTAAAGAAATTGCAATTGTATGTAGCTCAGTCTAATATTATTAGTTATCATAGTGTTAAAATTGAGCTTGATCTTGAAAAATGATATATGGTTAGAATTAGGTTCTGCAGCAAGTGACCTGAATATTATAATGACTTAAACAAGACAGAATGACATTTTTGTCTCTATTAAAGTGATATTGGAAGTAAGTGATCTGGGCTAGTCTGTACTCCACATTACCAATTCCTGATGACCTTGGCTTCTCCAGATGAACATTTTGCTGTCTGATCCTGGTGTGACCCTCATCATCCTATTGCAAACAGCAGGAAGGAGGCAGTGATGAAACAGAGGGCCAAAGGATACGTGCCCACTGCCACTTCAGGAGAGTTTCAGAAGTAGACCACAAGACAACTGCACATGTCCTGTTGGCCAGAATCTTAGCACAAGTCTGCTTAGCCTCAAGGGATGTTGGGAAATATAGTATTGCGTAGGCAGCCATGCACCAGCTGATAATTCTAGTATTGTGGGTGTGACGGGGTATGGGAATTGGGAAAGCGCCAGCTTCTTTGCCACTCAAAAGTAGTTCACTAGTTACATGAGAAATGGGAAAGCCCTGGCAGAAAAGGCAAACAATGGAAGAAGTTGTAGTTGAAGCAACAGGTCAGAGAGTAAACTTATGTGTTAGGTTAGGACACTGGAATTTATACCATCTTCCATATGTAGCTACTGAAGGATTTTGAACTGGTGACTGAATGAACAGATTTGCATTTTAGGACAATCATTCCACAGAAGGACTGGTTAAGGACAAGGGCAAAAGAAAGGACAATTTCTTTTTTGTGTGTGTGGATACTGGGTTAATTTCCCAAATCCATTGTCTTTAACAATATCGATGAAAAGAGTAAAGTAATAAAAATATGAAAGACACAATAAGACTAATATGTTCAGTTTGTTCCTTTAATTGAATTTAAAAAAGAATAAATTTAACTCTAAGCTTAGCACACAATGTGTAAAGTAAATGGGATGTCCAGGAGTGTAGAACTGCTGTGTAACTTAACTTCCACATTAGTAGATAGAAATATATTTTAAATGTCTACAAATTTAAAAGAAACCCTAAAATTTGAAGCTATCAAAGACATTATTTTATTATATGAAGTATTAATGTCAATGCACGAGATGTGGGTTCGATTTGGGTTAGAAAGATCCCCTGGAGAAGGAAATGGCAACCCACTCCAGTATTCTTGCCTGGGAAATTCCACAGACAGAGGAGCCTGGTGGGCTACAGTCTGTGGGGTTGCAAAGAGTCAGACACGACTTAACAACTCAACAACAACAATTAATTTTTAAAGTTTCATTTATTTTTTTAAATACAGTGATTTTTGTAAGTGTTTTTGTAAGAATTGTATTTTGCACAATAAGTCATTCTTTCAACATCAAAATTTTAAGAACTATTACAGTCTAGCTGCTTTATAGTGTAAGGATTTTTTTTGAAAAAATTTACATTTGTTTTTAATCCTCTCTTATAACTACCTGAGGGTCAGAAGAAAGTGTTGAAGGGGAAACTGATATAAAATTTGAAGTTATGTTGCTGATAGCTGTTTGGACATTTGGCTTTGTTGTTGTATCTAAAAACCAATAGAGTGGTTCATAAAACTGATTGCAGAGCACATTTTAGAACTAATAAAACAAATTGACTATTGATGATGTTCACAGGACAAATCCAATTACATCTCACAAAGCTTTATATTGCTCTATTTCTTCTGTAATGTTTTCTATTTATTTATTTCAATTTAAAGTTCGGGTAACAAGTTCAAAAAAAGATGCAATGTGGGTAGGCCGAGAGTGGCCTTAAACTTTAGAATCAGAAGTCTCAAGAGAAATTCTGGGTCTACACTTTGGATCTCTTGGTGTTTGGGCACATCATTTAAACTCTTTTATTAACAGTATCAAATTTATGAAATGAAATGTATAGCCTTCATTAATATATGGTATATTTCCACATATTTTATAAACTAGATAATGAAATACAAGTAAATTCTTATTATTAATTTAGACAATGAAGAAAGCTTGTGTATAACAACAAAGAGCAATTTTTAAAAAACACAGATTTTGGCACATGCAGACATACACACTCATTTAGCAATTGCCCTTGTCAGACTTTGCTGTCTGACTCACCTTGCTTTTTCCTAATGACATTTTGGATGAAAAGGATGGATTTTCTTATCATACCTTTCCCAGAATTCCAGCACCACTTCACATGATCATGAAAATATTTTATCTTTCATTGTACCCCTGCTACCTGCTACAGGAATGACAAATGCTACAGGGAAGACAATACTGCTGTTTGGAACTGAGAAATATAATTAGCAGATACACACAAAATATTTTAATGACAGCCCCCTTCTGAATGCCTACACCTGCCGGACACCGTAATAACGAGGCTTGTCTGCCACTTGAACATTGATCAGATGTCCCACTGGGGCTTGAAAAATGTGTGCTTCAGTTGCCATCATGGACCTGGCACAACCCCACATCAGGGATCAGGGACTCTGTGAAATATTCAACAGCTGCTGCTGCACCAAGCAACATTTTGCTTTATTTAATTCCATAGGCTTATTTGCATCCTCTTAATTTTCTTATGCTAGGGATTAATCATTCATGAAAATAATAATTATAAAACTCATTTGAAAGCTTGAAAAAAAGCAGGCTCCTTTTGATGGGCATTGCTTCTGAAAGAGGAGGAAAAAATAAATTCATGCTTAAAAAACTTCAAAGCTAGATCTTCTAAAATTGGGGTGGCCTCAATTTTTTTCTCCCATAAAATTGGTCATGCTGCTTATCCTGTAGACAACGGCAGGTGAAAAGAAGACGCTGTAAGTAGCTAACTCCAATACTGTATATTTGTACGAAAATGGAAGCAGTGGTTTATTTTTTTAGATTAAACTGAGAAGTGAGTTCAATCAAAAGAGCAAAATAATTTAATGAAAATATAGAAATTTTAGAACTCATTTTGCTAACAAGGATTCATTTCAGAGACTACATCTGAAGAATTGATTGTTCAGCATGTGGTTTGAAATTCTCATCCCCATATGAAAAAGTGGATTCCTTCTTTGTATAAACCAAATTTTTAGAAAATGCTTCCTTATATTGAACTCAAGTGAGCTGCTCACTCTGTAGTCTGAAATTGTCATGGGTTGGGGGTGAGGTTCATAAACTTCTTTAGTGTCTCTTCAATTTATTTCAATATTTGGAGAGAACTGCCTGTGTGTGTGACAAGTATGTTCTTTACTCAAGTCAACATGCACAACCCCTGATCTGTGTTTCTAGTTTTGTCCCTACTTCTGTTCCTGTCCTTAGTTCTGACTCTCACGTGACTACACCCCACCACATGATCCTACCTACCCTTGTCAGTGAAGTGAAGGTCGCTCAGTCGTGTCCCACTCTTTGTGACCTCGTGGACTATACAGTCCTTGGAATTCTCCAGGCCAGAATACTGGAGTGGGTAGCCCTTCCCTTCTCCAGGGGATCTTCCCAACCCAGGGATCAAACCTAGATCTCCCATATTGCAGGCTGATTCTTTATCAGCTGAGCCACAAATGTCAAATTTTTGACTCTCATGATAACACGAACATTTCTGCTTACAAATTTCATTTCACTTATTTTAGTTATAAAATAACATTTATTTAAAGAGTAATTTCAAAACAATCTACTCACTTTATCTTCACAATAAATTCTCTGAGGTAGGCATTGTTACCCTTAACTTAAACAAGTAAGAAAACACTCTCACACCAAGTTGGTGATTTTCTAGCAACATAATAATACACATATTGTTGACCTATTGCTTCATGTCAGGTATTAAGCAATGTATTTTGTGATCTTTAAAAATACTCTTTGAATTAGGAGCTATTAATATCTTCACAATAGAGTTGGTAGAGTGATCACAAAGTGGTCAAGCCCTCCCCAGTGTCACAGTTGGTAACCAGAAGACTCACAGCCATCTAAATAGTAGTAGTGGAATTTTCATAAAGCAACTTACAAGAGCCCAGCTTCATCTGTGTCAAGCACTGTATTAGAACCTGGAGGTGTATAAATTTAACAAATTATGTTTCTTCGATAAAGGTACCTTAGCATGAAAAGTAAAGATGTATGCACATAAATAAACACAATGAAAATTTTCAAGGTCCGTAACAGATGAATGCACCTTTTAAGGTTGTAGGCAAATGGCATAATAGAAGTCGGCACTCAGTTTTACTTTACTGATATGGGTCAGATGAGGTGTCAAAGAAACATGAACCCCTGATGCTGAAAGATGGGTTGGTTATTATCTTTGTAGACAGTCAACTTAAAGACAAGTACAGAATTTTCTGTTCAAAACCAAGGAATTGTGAAACATGAAATGAGGGTGAAATTACAAACACTTCTATGCCTCCTACATGTTTTATGGGTGGACCATACATGGAAAAAGAAGGTGAGCTAGACTGAAACCAGATAGAAGGCTGAGGTAGGAACTAGATCATGAAAAGCCTTCTCAACTAGGACCATGAGTCAGAGATTATTCATTTGAAATATTTAAGCAAAAGAAACAAGATGATTTATTCAATATCATGTATTCATTTTATTCAGTTAAAATTATTGAGCATATGAATCCTGCCAAGTGCTAGGGAAATCAGTAATGACAAAAACCAAAACCAGATAAAACCTTGAATTCATGGAGCTTATTTCTGATCAGCATTTTAGTAAGATAGTTTTGCAAATAGTGTGGAGCTCATAATGCGAGGGGAAAATACTGAAGGCAGGAATATTAATTTGAAACTACTGAAAATCTTCAGATTAAAAAGAAACTGCAGACAAGAATTTAAGTAAGCATGTTTTTAGTAAGGATGAATAGAAGGTTGTATGTAGTTGAAATTTGCAAGATTGGTGACCCATAAGATCTGAGGCTAAAGTGAGAATGAAAAGTATTTTAACTGGGTTTGATCTAAACCTAAGTTTATCTGTATTCCTTTTACTTTTCTAATTTGATTTAAAACCACTTTGAAATAGATGGGGAGAAACATAGAATCTCTTGACAAATTACTCAACTTTTCTTTCTCCATGAAGATATTTATACATTAATTTACAACATATGCTGTCTTTGTTCCTACTGCTACAAAAAGTCATATTTCACCACAAAAACCAGGTCTGCTGAGTTAAATTGAGATTCTATACATTCCACTCATATTCAAGGGGAAAAGATCACAAAGGGGCAAAAATGCTCGGAGTTGTGGATCCTAGCCCACCCTGAGCCTAAGTGTGTCCACCATAGTTATGTTTCACGTGAGGGAGTGCACTAGAAAGATAGGGAGAATGCCCTGTGATTATTCATTTACTGTCAGATTTCTACACATTTACTTCCATTAGTTGCATCCACTTGTGTGACTTCAACCATTGCCCTCTTCATATTATCCAATATATTCCAACTCAAAATCACTCCCCAAATTCAAGCTAACTTTTCACATTGCTGTGTATTTCATTATTTGGATATTCTACCAAGGCTTAATTATATCATGCCAAATCACTTTTGATTATCCCTTTTGATATTCCCAGTTTTCCTTTTGAAATTCCCATCCTGTTGCCTCTGCTGTCAGCCTCTGAGACCTGCGATAATCTTTCCTTTTGTCCACTAGCATTTAAAGTTCTGTGCATTCTTCTTCCATGATCTGTCTCCATCGTCCCCCTCTCCATTTCTTCCACTCTATTCACACCCTGATTCTGTCCAAATTAAAGCATATGAAAATAATTGTATCAGATCTTTTTACCTCCTTTCTATTATAATCCTCTTTAAATTCATTTTATCCAGCGGTGAGGATTAATGCTGATAGAACTACATTACACTACTCAGGACCAGTTAATGGATTCCTGTTGCCTACAAGGCATTGTTCATATCTATAGTCTCACAAAACAGTCCTTCATAATCCTTTCCTGTCCTGTCTTTTCAGGTTTATCTCTTGCTACTTCCTTTCACACACTCACAGAGTAAAATGCTACAGAATGGGTTACTTTTTATTCTGCAAAAGTATTACACATTCTCCGGTTTTCATGCCTTTGCACTTGTAAAGAAGAAACCTTTTTCTTCCCCGAAATTTTATAATGGTTCATTTGTACTGCTCTTGTATAGCATTTCATGACTTTTATTATAGTTTTGGTATGTATTTTTTTTCCCTTTCATTTGCTGAGAAGAGTTGTTCATATTATCTGGCATCACCCATGACTCCCTGTATTTGCCTGGCATATAATATCAACTGGATATCTATTTCTTGAATTAATAATATGTTAACTAATGATTTTCTCATTGTAATGCCAGAAAAAAATCTATTATAAATTTATGAAACATGCACTGTGTTCAAATGTATGAAAAACACATGTAAATAATACATGTTATTTATTATGTCATTTATTCATATGCATTAATGTATTCTCTACATATTAACAAATGAAAAATGTATAGTCAAGTCTTCCATTGGATCAGTATCTTCACATTTACTTTAGATAATTCATACATTAGAACAGCTTTCAAAGTACAATAAAAATGTTTCTTTTCTTAGATCCCCGAGAACAGGTAAACCAACTGTTGTACAAACAGTTGGTAACTTTTGTACAACTGGTGTACAGAATCTAAGTTGAGATCATAAACTATCCTGAAAGGGAGCATTTAATCCACTTGATGTTCAAAATCAGGTTTAGCATCATGATTCTTAATCATAAAATGAAATATTAAATTTCTCTCAATATTAAACTTATCTAAAGGGTTAGAAGTTTACATTGTGTCCTGGGAGGTGGGGGACAGACAAACAAAAAACCCTCACAACTTTTCCTTATGGTCACAGGGCTCAGAGATGGACCTCCAAGCAGCTCTGTCTTCAATAATGTAACATGCAGTGAAATATCCACGTATGGAAACTATGTCATTTACTGCCTGTAAGTGCCCTCTTAAAGTCAGTAGATTCTGACACTTTGCTACCCACAGATCACATACTGAAACCCACAGGAGTTGGTTATTAAAAATTGAAAGCAGGACACTGTTTCCTCAAATTGGATAACTGGAAGCTAGTGAAATGTCTCAAATATGGGTGTAATAACCAGGATGCTGCTGGCAAAACATGAGTAATCTGAGTGTTGTATTTAAATTTTTAACTGACCCTTTGGCAGGCAGGTTCATGAAAAAGTAACGTTCAAAGTAATAATCGCTTTGTTTTGCCAATCTTGTGCGGTTGCAAGACTATCCACAATCTACTATACCAGTGTTAGCTTATAGAAACAAACAAACAAAAATTAAAGGTTCATAAGAACAATATCCTTACATACTCTTTACACTAATTGATATTATAGGGTGCTATATAAAGACATCAAATATCACCAAAATGTTGAATAAATTATAGTATAACAGTATCACAGTTAGTGTTCACAGTGATGTCAATAGAAAATGATGCTTCTGTAAAATGTCATTTATTCTCTTCTATTGAGACACTGACTCAATGGACTTGTGTCTGAGCAAACTCCGGGAGATGGTGAAGGACTGCTTGCTGCAGTCCATGGGTGGCAAAGAGTCGGACATGAGTCGGCAACTGTTACAACAGCAACAAAGACTTATAATGCCCCATCTGGGCAACAAATATCCCCCAGTCCTGCATCCCAACTCCAGCTGGGACTCTACTTTCCACTTTCCTTTACAGAGCAATTTTCTGAAAATGTGTTCTATACATTTTAGACAAGATATATTTAAGACATGACTTAGTGACTGAACAACAACAAAAAAATTATTTTCCTGCCCAAATTACTTTTTAAACTTTTTTACTTGGTTTTTTACTATTATTTGGAAGTATTCTTCTATTAATTTATAGTTTATTTCCTCCTTCCCACACTCCAATATAAGCATCATGAAAGCAGGGGCCTCATTCCAGCTTTTTTTTTTCTTCCCCCACTCTAAAACCACAGTATCCAATAATGGTAAACACTCGGTAAATATTTTTCTGAATGAATGAATAGATGTTGTTGAAATGGCAGATTCTGCTTTAGCCTGGTTATATTTTAATTAAGAGAAATTATGACTATACTGAAGCCAAATTGCACAACTTGAGACATTTATACTCTTTTTGTCTTCATTAAACTCTAAACCTTGACATAAACAAAAAAAAGCAGCATAGCCCCTGTTGGCCAAGCAACAGTTTTTGTTCTTGTTTTTCAGGATTATTTTACCTGCATCACATTACACAAAGTAAAAATTATTATGCTACTGAATCTGTTTCATATAGTCCCATTTATCCTGCCATTATCCAATTATGCACTTCAATAAGCTAGTTTACAATTAATGTGTTTCTATTTGTCCTACCAGAAATTTGCTCAGCCCAGGCACATTAGCTGTGAGATTCATCACCTCCTGGCTGAAACTTTTATGTGTATATTTTTCTTTAGAACTATGGCAGTGGTCTACTCTGAACAGCCGTGGTAAAAATGTGTTACTTTACAGTTGACGTGCAGAAAGTACTACTTATAAACAAGAAGGGTTTGTTTAGAATAGACATAAACAATTCTTATCCTCTTGCACAGAAGCCAGAGACTTCTGGATAATGGGCGACTGACTCTCCCGTTTGAATTCTTCAAAGCTTTGTCATCAGTACATTTCATGCCATTGCTAAAAAAGAAAGAGCAATTCATATACTTCTTGTTATCCTCAATTCCCTCAGCTCAGTCGCTTTCATCTTTGCAGCCCACAGCTTATATTTACATGCACTGCATTTTCTACAGCTGATCTCTCAGCATCTCCTCATCTCACTAACATGGCAATGCACCCAAAACACCTTATTAATGGATTCTCCTCACTTTAAGCTTCTTCAACAAATATGTTTTGAGCTCCCAATAATATGCCTCAAAATCCGCTCTTCAGAAACTCCAGAATGATCGATGACCTGCCTGCTCAAGATCACAGCATCAGTAGCATTCAAGTGTCAGTGGCAGGAGGATTTTTTAAGAAGAAATGCAGGGTCACAGACTTTACTCCAGATGCCCTGCGTATGAATCTGGGCTTTAAGAATCACTCCCAATGCTTTCTATGTACATTAAAGCTCAAAAAGCCCTGCTCTATGACAGCCTTCTGCAAAGTCCTCCAAGGACTCCCCTGAATTAAATTGTTCAGTAAGGTAGCTTGTGCTTCTTCTCTAAACATCTCTCTTGAGACTTCATGAGTCAACTTATTCTTTAGCAACACCAAACTGTTTATAATTCCCCACCCTGGTAAAGCAGTGCTTTCTAGGTTTCCACATTTGTACTTACAGACAAATTAGTGCTACATCATGGTTAACAGTGTGAGTGTTGCATTAGAGAGAACTGTGTTAAACTCTCAGCAAAACATATTAATATCTGAGGGTTCTTGAGACAATTACTTGACTTCTCTGAACAGCTGCTTTTTCATCTTAAAATAAGGCTAATTCTAGTACTTACCCTGTAAAGTTGTTATGAGAGCGAAATAAGGCAACATAAATAAGGCCTAAGACATTCAGTCACAGGGACTGACAAGCAAGTGAGCACACCATCAATAAAGGTATAACACTATAATGACCTCCAGGAGAGCCTGCCTCCTCAGTGTTTGTGTCCAAAATCTACTTGGGTGACATGCCCTCTAATTAACTCCCCCTTGTCCACTTGAATTAGGTGTGTTTCCTTCACACTCCCTTCACACCTTTCATATATATATATTATTCTCTTATTATTATTGACTTAGGAAACTCATTCATTATAATTTTAAGTTCAGTAAGGGGAGTAATTCATCTGGGTAGCCAAAAGCATATTCCAAAGGCATTATGTAAAAAGTGACTGAACAAACAATAGAATGAAAATATTAGTGATTGTTACAGAAACCACTAGCTGCCTTGGATATCCACTCTGGCAGTCATTTTTCCTAAAGGCCACAGACTTGTTTAGAGCAGCAACGTGCTTACTTGGAGGTAAGGCTTCAGGGATGCCTTAGTGACACAGGTCTGACCAGTGAGTAATCTTCACGGAAGCCGATCATCTTCATTTTTCTCATTTTCCTTCCTGCCTTCAGACCAAAGACTGAGCCCTTGTGACTGGGAGAAAGATATGAAAAGTTGAGTCTCATGCCAAAGACTTTTGACAAGTTTCACATCAAAGGGAGTTGAAATAGCCTATGATGGAGTCACATGGCCAATTCTGGACTGCCAACATATGGGCTTCCTGGAAGTGAGGGGAAAACATTTTTTTTTCATTAAGCCACTATATATAGGCTCCTGAATGCAACCAAACAGAAGCCAAAACATTATGGCCAATTAATGAATTCTCCAAAGAATATCTAAAGTACTTAAACTATTTTATAGGAAAAGTATTATTAAGGAAAATTTTATATTATTATACATATGCATATGGGTCTTCCCCGGTGGTTCAGTGGTAAAGAATCTGCCTACCAGTGCAAGAGACACAGATTCAATCCCTGGGTCAGGAAGATCCCCTGGAGGAGTGCATGGCAACCCACTCCAGTATTCATGCCTGGAGAATCCCATGGACAGAGAAGCCTGGTGAGGTGAGCTACACTCTATGAGGTCAGACACAAACTGAGCAACTAAACAACACAATATATGCATATGTATAATTAAATATATTATACACACATATATACTATCTGAAGTACTTTAAAGTTTATGAAAAGTGTTTATTTGTTGATTTCCTCTGTATTTACACATTTAAGAATAAAAACTTGAATATATTGCTAATTATGTTCTTATTTAGATACAAGGAAAAGTTCTATTCCCTCAGAATGTTTTATTTACTTGGAGAAGGAAATGGCAACCCACTCCAGTATTCTTGCCTGGAAAATCCCATGGACGGAGAAGCCTGGTGGGCTACAGTCCATGGGGTGGCAAAGAGTCAGACATGACGGAGCAAGAGGCCGAAAAAGCAGTTTTTCAGTCACTCTCACCTCTAGATTTTCTTTTTAGATCTTTCCTTTTATTTACTTTATATTTTAGGGAGGGAAGGCTACTTAACATAATAATTATTAAATAGATTGAATTAATCCATAATACCCTAAAATTGTGTGTGCAAGATCTGGCGTGCCTATTTATTTTTCTCTGGAGAGTTTCTATAGCTTTTGTTGGCTATTCAACATCATGTAAGGATAACTACACTTAAAGGGAGAGGTATTACTTCATATATAAAATTACTTCTATTTCTCAGTGTTACTGTCACTTCTCAGATATAAAATGACTAAATAAACTACATCGGGGAACAAAACATAATTCATGTAGTTTTAGAATCTATTCGTTAATCTCCATCTTCTAAAATAATTTGCAATAAAATAAGAAAAAGACAGAAAATGGGCAAATGTAGCTTCCAGGGCAAACTCTTAATTTAAACATATATAACACCAAAAACTTACTTTGCTGATTTTGCACTCATTCATCTATATTTAGATGACAGTAATGAAAGCTGCAATTTTCCTTTGAAAATTACAAATCTGTAGCAATAATTGTATCTGCACCTACTCTCTGCCTATTTTGGCACTGTTCAAAAATATTCGTATGGCTAGAGAGCAGGTGTTCGCAATGGCATGTGTTCCATGACTGCTTTCCTGTGCAAAACAAGAACTCAGCAGCATACTAAACCTGCACCCAGGTGCAGAGGGCGAAGGGCTTCGCCAGGCCCGGCTCTGTGAAGCGAGCACCATTTACACGGATCCTCAGTTCTGCTCAGTGAGGGCCTCCCTAACCCCGCGCCATTGATAGACCGGGAAGGTCATTGTTTATCTTGTTTCTTTGCGGACAATAGTAATCACAGTAAATATACTTTGCTTATATTACTGTAAGATTTTCTTTTTCACTTCAGTTGTGAAACAGCTTCTGTTCCTGTGATCTCCTGGAGACAGCTCAGGGTATGTAAGTCAACAATGCCATGAAGTCATGAAAAAGTTACAGCAGCATCATTTGCTAGACTGAAAGACCCTGGAAGACAAAGCCTGTAACTCATTGGGATCGGCTATCCACTGAGTGTGTTGTACTAAACTCAGCAATATAATATACCAAGAAAATGCCTGTGACATTACATATTTAATCAATGGGAGCATGAG
Organism: Dama dama; assembly: GCF_033118175.1. Lineage (NCBI taxonomy): Eukaryota > Metazoa > Chordata > Mammalia > Artiodactyla > Cervidae > Dama > Dama dama. The sequence goes on from NC_083707.1 coordinate 13,446,158, forward strand.
AAGGCTAGAGATGGTGAATACTAGGACTCCGCTCACTGGAACAATAGAACAAGCCGGAAACGCAGTTCATTCTTCATTATGGCTGTTATCAGGGCAAAACACGCTCAGAAAGGGCCCAGAGAGTGACCATAGAGAACAAGAGCCAACTGGAGTTCCTAAAATAAAAATTCTGATTGTTGAAATAATAAATATGATGTTGTGAATGTTGTATGGTAAAATGTGCAAAAATGACTAAAATATAAATATGGACTATATTTCTCAGATTATTTGCTCTTGGAGTGAGTAGCAGAGAATTATATTTAAACTGGCTTTAAAATATGAAAATTAATTAATTTACATGAGAGAATATTCAGCTCTAAAGGGGAGATCAGCTTTCATTGATCCAATGGCTTAATGAAGTCACTGGGGATCCAGACTCTTGAGTCATTTTGATCTTCATCCACAAGGTTGGCTTCATCTTATCCTATCTCTCTGGCTTTTTGCGAGATGAGCAACAGAAGGAGCCAAGGATGGAGACACTCTTGTTTGTGGACACAAGGTGAGAAAAAGAGGCCATCTCACAGGAATCAAGAAAACTTTCCCCAGATAGAACATTTCTAGATATTTTTTCAACCAAACTGGGTGACAGTATTTTCCCTAACAAAATCTACATAGGGGGAATAGGTTTGTTTTCTTTTTTTTTTTTTTTTTGCTTATCTTTTGGATGTACTGGGTGGCATGTAGGATCTTAGTTCCCTGACTGGGGATTGAACAAATGCACCCTGTATTGGAATTCAGAGGAGTTTTAACCATTGACTCACCATGGTGCTAAGTCGCTTCAGTCGAGTCTGACTCCTTGCGACATTATGGGCTGTGGCCCGCCAGGCTCCTCTGACCACAGGATTCTCCAGGAAAGAACACTGGAGTGGGTTGCCATTGGATCACCAGGGAAGTCCAAATTTGGGGGTTTTCTTTGTTTGTTGTTCCTCCAGTGACACCCATCTCTTCCATCTCTGAGATAGGTTATATGGACGTCCATAAGCTGCTGCCTAGGTGGGATGCAAGGGTGTAGATATTATACCTGAAAAGATACATGATTTGGGAGAAAATAGTTTTCAGAATAGTAGGCAAAATAAAGCATATGCATAGTAAAAAAGAATTTCTTTTCTTAATGAAATATTTGATTAAACAAAGCAAAATAACGTGGGTATGAAAGAAAAACTCACATGAAGCAGACGACCCTGCCAAAGCAGAACTGTAAATTTTATAATTATCCTGGCCCACATAATCTGCTTAAAAATGGCCAAAAAAAATGTTGAAAAAAAATCTACAAAGACATCTGTCTAAATGGAAAGCCCTGGAAAGAAAAGAGCTATTGCTGAATGTATGGTGAGTCAGCCCTATTCTACCCACATGGGGGAGTGGGTCAAATTTAATTCATCCAGCACAGCCTTGCCTGCCTATTCAGCGTCATGCACTTTGAGAACCTTGGCTTGTGTTCCAACCATGCACAGATCAGACAGAAAACCAATACAATGTTCATTCCACCCTAAATTCAAATGGTAGGGAATGGAACCTAGTGGAACAGGATCCAGCTGAAAAACCTGGGGCTTGAGACTTCTCATAGTCACGCTGAGCTCATTTGGCCTGATCTGGCACGTGGTGTACCTCACTTGTGGATGCTTCGATGCACGCCCACTTCTGTTTAGGTCACCCGAGTGGCATATTTGGTGAATTCCCTTCTCATCTTTTGTCTTTGTCTCTTTGTTTGATCACAGTTCTCCACCCTACCATACATCTATACGTGAAGCTGTATTTTGTAATTTGACTTGTTATGTTTTGATGATGAAACTTAATTTTCAGAGATGCATCTTAAAGAAACAGGGTTTTTAAGCATCAGCTGTTTAACATTCATTTGTACCACAGAACATGCCCCAAACTTTTCCCGAAAAGCATTCACTTGTTTATAACCTAGTTATATTTGAGCAACACTTTCTTGCACTCTTACCCACTATCAAATAGATAGGTGTTATAAATTTTATAGTAGTGCTCCTAAACCTGACACTGCAATATGTGAGGCACCCTGATAGTTCTCTACTTTATATATTATTTTTATGGTGAGAATTAAAGCTTTTATGAGGCTGTAATTTTTGACATTACCATCACTTCCTGGGAACTCAATGTTATCCTATTCTACAAAGAGCTAAACAGGAGAAAGAACATATTTCCAAGGTCAAGTGCATCTCTCAAACCTGGAAATGATAGACTGTAAGCAAAAAACATCTGCACATTTAAAAAAGAAGCACATTAAAATAAGAAACACACACCCAATTTTTGATAACATGTTACTTTTACTTAAAAAAGTTTTGCAAATTAAAATGCTAATATTTGAAATACCATAATATTTGGTTATTGTAAATAAAACCAACATACTTTAAAAGAATATCAGTTATATAAATGTTATAAAAGCAAATGAATTAAGGGGATTATTAAGCCCTTAAAATAACACCTATCAAAGAAAAGTAGCATTATTTTATATAAAAAAATATGTAGTATTCCTTGATTATGTTCTTTGGGTAATTTAAAAAGGGATATATAAGATGCTTGTCCTGTAGGAATCTGAAACTGAGTAACAGAAAACATGATGGAATTCAACTTGAAGGAATGCTGGAAATTTCAAATAAATATGTGTTATGAAATATATTGATGGACAATATAGTAAGGAAATAAAGAGTATGTATTTTTATTATGTATTATTGACTCTGACCCAATTCAATAGAAAGTTGCTTATGATTCGTCTTAGGAAGCATTGTGGTATAAAAGGGGATAAAATAGACTGCAATCAGCTCTCCTATTTCCTAGTACAGTGTCCAAGAACAAATTTTTAGCTTTCTTATTTTAAAACAGTTAACTTTAAAATGTTTAACTCACAGCATTATACTGAGTAATGGATTAAGTTGTATTTTATCACTAGTTTTTGAGATAAAATTCACGTATCTTAAAAATTTTTCATTTTAAACACTTTAAAGTATACAATCCAGTGTTACAATCATCACCACTCTCTAATTTCAGAACATATCCGTAGCCTCCCCTGCTCAATAAATCCTTGAATTTCCTCCTACCTCCATCCCCAGGCAACTGCTAATCTGGTTTCTGTCTCTATGAATTTTTGTATTCTGGAGATTTGAAATAATGGAATTATACAATATGTAGCCTCTGGGGTCTGACTTCTTTCATCTAGCATAACGTGTTCAAAGGTCAGCTCTGTTTCAGCGTCCACTGGTACCTCCTTTACCTGGCTGAAAATTATTCCATTGGGTATACTATGTTTGGTTTATCCATTCAGCAGGAGGTGGACATACAGGTTATTTTGCCTTTTTAGTTATCATGAATAATGCCACTATGAACATTCAAGGACAAGCATTTGTGAGAATACATGTGGATTAGATTTTATTTAAAGCCTAATATCATCTGATTGTACCTAATCAAAATTAATTTCTCTTTTTTAGCCCTAGGAAACCTCTGCAATGAGACACATAACACTCAATTCCCATGCAACAAAGGTCAAAAGCTGCCCTTTCTCATCCACCGCCTTCTCTGCCTGGAGGAGAAAGCACGTTAACCTGTATGTTTCTGTACGTCAGGATCTCTGAGGGATTTCCCAGGTAGTTCACTGGTTAAGAGTCCATGCTCCCAATGCAGGGAGCCTGGTCAGGGAACTGAGATCCCACGTGTCACAGCAAAAACCCTGCATGCCAGCGGGTAAGACCCGGCATAGCCTAATAAATGAATGGAGCTCTAAAATAGGAGCTCTGAACTCACTCATTACTAAAGCAGTTGCAATTGCTTCTCTATATTTTACTCCTTTGCAATTCTGATTATAACCCTTAAGAATGATGATTTTAAACGTGTGTATATTGTTGAATTTAGTAAAGAGTGTTTCTAAGTTTTGTGCAGGATGACAAAGTGTCGGTTTGCAACAACAGTTTTCTTAGAAGGAAACGGTACTTAGTGGAATGACACCTCTTAAGAACCGCAGGCACGAGAGGAGGCAGTGTTCTAAACTGGATGAAGAGGCTCACACTGAGATTCATTTATGATTTCTTCCAGATCTCTTTCTTTTTCCTGAAGACAGTTCTGTCAACCCTCTAGGGAACAAGGGTAAATATATCTCCTATGGCACAAGAAGTTATCAAAAATATTTCTTGAAGGGATGCTCTTGGTCCTGTCCTCACACATGAAGTGTGAAGCACTGCCTACTCCATACTTCCCCCCCGCCCCAGGTCAATATCTAGGCCAGGCTTCCCACATAGCTCAGTCGGTAAAGAATCTGCCTGCAATGCAAGAGACCCCAGCTTAATTCCTGGGTTGGGAAGATCCTCTGGTGAAGGGATAGGCTACCCACTCCAATATTCTTGATTGTCCCTTGTAGCTCAGCTGGTAAATAATCTGCCTGCAATGTGCGAGACCTGGGTTTGATCCTTGGGTTCTGAAGATTCCCTGGAGAAAGGAAAGGCTACCCATTCCAGTATTCTGGCCTGGAGAATTCCACAGGCTGTATAGTCCAAGGGCTCTCAAAGAGACAGGACATGCCTGAGCAATGTTCACTTTTCACTTTCAATATCTAGGCTGTCTTCAGAACTCTTCTTGCTCGTAAATGCTGAAATACACTGGATGATTTAGCTTAGTTTTCTTGCCTCTGCTTGTGTCCTCTTTCTATTTATATGTATCTGTACACAGCCAAGGACTCTTTCTGACCATTTGTTACCCTTGAATTCAGGCTTTAGTCACAAAGTACCATTTTTTTTTTGAAAAAAGAGAAATATGTAAGATTTTCATCCAGTGGCCTAAATATATTACAACAAAACTGAAAGCAGAATCATCTTTCCTCTGTCATTGATTCTAAAATAAGTATAAATTAACCTCCCTTCATCTGTTCGTACCTTTGACGTCTTGCATTAAACCAGTGTCACCGGTGTACGCTTCAATGTAGCTGTAAAAATGGTTCTTATGAGTTGAGTATTTATGAACTTCACCTAGGAATAATACCCTGTTCTGTCGATTTCAATTACACACAATGTTGATTGTCTTTAGGCTCTGGGCATCTTTCTTTGTCAGACATGAGGTGATCACACTCTGCATCACTTACTACCCAGATGCCACCTTACATTTGGCTCAGGATGCCAGAGCTCCAGTTCTAAGTGTTTTCACCATGAGCTTCTTTTCCATAGACATCTTTGATGAAAGAATTTTTGTCGCATCAATTTTTGCCATATAACTAACTGTGCTCTGTCACTAAGCTGGATCTGACTCTTCGCAGCTCCACATCCCTCTGCCCATGGGGTTTTCCAGGCAAGAATACTGGAGTGGGTTGCCATTTCCTCCTCTAGGGTATCTTCCCAACCCAGGGAACAAACCCATGTCTCCTATGTCTCCTGCATTGGCAGGGAGATTCTGTACCACCAGTACTACCTGGGCATAAAACCATTTGGCCATCAAAGATAACAACGAAAAATGCAAGAGAGGCATTACAAACGAACATAATGAAATATGAGAATTGGGTAATAAGCAAAGACTTCATGGTGAAATACAAACTATTTAAATAATTTTAAGTGTGTGTAGAGTCATGGGCAATACTGGGCGTTCAACTGATATTTATTTTATGCATTGTACTTGGGAGTCTTTGTCTTTCAAGTGTCTCCTTCATAGCGTTGTATATACTTCTGCTCCTCATGGGGTATCTCACTTTTTCTGCTAAAATTTCCTCCTCCATTAGGAGAGGCATCAGTTTCCAAACTCTGAGTGCAGGTTTGGAACTGAGCTTCACACTGAGTTGCGAAGGCCTCTACAGTGCTGTTTGTCGTCCACGTCCTGTCACAGATTCCTTGATAGATGTTCCAAGTTCTGCGGGAAATGTGGGTTCGATTCTGCTCAAGGCCCTCGGTCTTTTCCTCCTCTAATGTGGTGTGTTTCAAACTAAGAAACCAACTCCTGGGGTAAATCATAATCACCTGTCAGCTCCATGAAGGCAATAACGTTGCTGACTGGAAGAAACGTTAACGCATTTCAACCAGCTGAAACCAAACTGTCAGACCAAAAACTGTCAACCGGTTATTTTCTTATTCACAGCAAAATTGTCTCATGGCCAATTATGTAGTTGTATGGTGAAAATGCTTGTAATAAAGACACTTGCAGTGAAATTCCTGGACATTCTCAGGCGTTCCACCCCCTAAGACATCTTGCTTAATTGGCTATGGCTTTCTGTCAACAAGACTGCTCTCTTCAGGCATAGGTATCAACAAATTGTTTGGTTTTATTTTTATGTGATTTTACAAATAGGAAAGTTTTTGGAAATTTTCATTCAGTAGTGAAATGAAAAATATTTCCAACTCAATCTTATTTTTACAGCCTTCCCCCACTTGAATTTGAGAAACAGTTGTCCTATATTTTATTTGGCCTGTTTTTAGTTTATTTGCTTCAGAGGCTTTAAAAATTGACCTCTTGTTTCAGCATAATATACATAATTGAGATATATTCAATGGACTTCTTAGTTCTTTATCAATATTGTTTTGTGTAGGAACTGTAAAATATTTCCATGTAAGTTATTCGTTGCCTACGTGAAGCATGGATTTTTCAGATAAATGCAATGAACAATACAGTCAAAAACATTTTATATACATTTACATATAATCACACTCACAGGAAAATATATATGTTTAATTGTGTGTGTCAGAGTAGAATATATTGATAAAATATGCTGCTCTGTTTTCAAAACTTATGGAAAATGCTAATACTTCTTAAACTTGCATAATATTTGAGGAAAGTCACACACTCTGTTTTGGCAATAAGAGACGCCAATTTATTCATTTTTAATTGATTCATCTATTTAACAAACATCACCTTATTTTTTTTTCCCAGCAATTCTGGGAATGAGGTGGCCTACATTGAAAAATAAGAAAACCTGTCTCAAGAGTCTTAAAATCTGGTGAATAAAACAAGAAAACGAATAACAGTATAGTGCAAAATCATAATCCACTCTGGTGTCATAAGAGATTTGTAGATAATGACACGGCATTTTAGAGGGTAATAATGATTATGAGACACTCAACTTCAAGCTGGAGCCTAACAAGAGGGAAGGTTTCCAAAATTGGTGACACTTGGACTGAATGGCTCTTGAAGGACAAATATGAATTAGTCAGGCTACAAAAATTAGCCAAATGAGTGTGCATAATGAGAGGGAAGAGGCCATAATGTATAATTAGGGACACCAACATTTAAAAGAAAATCTGATGAAAGTAAAGAAAACAAGAAGAATATAATGTTATCCGAGTAAAGGAGAAAAACTTCAGAAAGGGAGAAGTGGTTAACCCGGTCAAATGATGCTGAGAATTCAAATAAAATAACACTGAAAAGTGTCCAGTGATCCACTTGAATGCCATTAGAGATCTTTCAGTATGGTGGTTACTGTATAATCGAACTGAGGTGTGTTGTAAGGAACCGAGGTTATAAAAGCATAAATGAGACCCTGGGGCAGCATTCCTTGACATGAAAAAGAATAAAAATATCCCAAACTAGTCCAGCATCTCTCTTCCTCCCAGGCTCTGCCAAATGCTATAGTTTTGTACTTTGAAGCTGATAAAATGGATGTTGACTTCACGCTTATCCAGAGAGAACAGCAGCCTGCACATACAACATACCTCACTTCACGTGGGTAACCGATGTCTACAAAAGGAATTTCCATGAAAACTAGCACTGTAGTGGAAAAGACAAAGACCAAAAGAAGGCTTATTCTATTTGACTTTCTGGGTTCTGAGAAACATGATCTCAATTAAGTTTATTTGGTTCCTGCCTATTTTTATGACAAAAAATCTTTCCTTCTGTATTCTCAGTCCAATATACTTTCCATATCCCAACTTGTATTAGATAAGTTTACTTAACATACTTAAATTAGGCTGATACAATTACTTTTGTAAACCAAGCTCTTTTACCTTTAGCTGCTTTCTTAAAATATACCTTAGTTTCTGTCCTCAGTCAAGAAGAAGGTGATAATTTCATTTCTTGGTCTGGATTCCTCCAAGAAAAAGTCTTTATTTAGGTCTCAGAAACTAATTTATGAGAAGAGACTTTTTCCTATTCATTGCTTCAACCCTAAGTGAAATATTCTTCTCTGTTTTCCAGCTCAACATTTATGGCCCCTAGAGAGTCTGTGCAGGTATCTTAAGGAGAGGTCTTTTAAGAAAAAAAGAGTTAATATTTTAGAATTAAAAAAAAAAAAAGCAAGAAATGTAACATTGCACATAATTAATCCCTGCCATTACAGAAATTGTTTGGGCACCCTGGAATGGTAGGCTGCTTTCCTTTATGTTGTTGTTTAAAATAGTTATGGCATTTTTAAATAGCAGAAATTAAAATCATTTTATAAATTTTGACATGGACATGGTGCCTAGATCTAGCAATCATTAAAAACCTCTGGTGGATAAGTAAAGTGTATAAGTAAATTGGCTCATCGTCACTTTCATTATTGTCTGCTGATACTGGCTTAATTTAAATTCTTCTCTGTGACCATAAGCTTCTTTACTACAAAGACAATTCCTTATCTCCTTTATGCACCAAGTGTCTAATTCAGTACCTGGCATATAGCAGCCATTCAATGTTTGAACAAATATATATATATATATATATATATATATATATATGTATACACACACACACATACACACACACACATATATATAACCTAGGGAAGTGTTAAAAATAATTTTTGAACTAATAATATGTCTTAGAAAACTTAGAATTATGATTCTACCCACTAGTTTGCTTTAATCACGAATCAGGGCATTCGTTTCTGAAACATATAAAAATGTTTATCCTTACTATGTTCTTCCCATGATATTTATAACTTTATCATTGAAGGTCAAATTCTTAACCATGTCCAAAGAAGGTGAAACTCTCGTTTGCAAGGATTTGATTTCCATTTTCAGTCTTGTCTGCATATTTCCATGAGTCAAGAGTACAAAATGTTTCCCTCATCCCCAAACTCAAATTGAAATTGTATAACTGGTTAATGCTTCATTTAGTTTATGGGTTCAATGTCTATGTAGCGGTTTGAATGTCGGCTTGCCCTTAGAATATTTTTTTCTCCTGTATCAGTGTTGTCTCTCCTGATTGTCACCGAGGATTGCATCTGTTTAACGTCCTTTCTGTTCTGCAAAGATCACTTCTCTTCTGAGTGACAGCCTAAAGCCAGAGTCTGATTTGGGGGCAAATTGTTAGCTTTGCTTTGCTTCAATCAGCTCAAAGTTGGGTGACCTTGCACCTGTCAATGAGGGTGCAGAGTGGAAAGAAAAACTCCTGCCCTTATGAGGGCTCTCTGGCTTCTCTGAAGATTAGGGCCAACTTGCCCTATGACTTTTCTTTAGCATCAGGTTGTCACGGGAAAATCATGTGAGGGGTAGCCCAGATAAGACATTTTGCAGTTTTTCGTGGTTATGAAAGTTATGTTAACCTCCTTGAAAATGAATTCCTTCATTCATTCTAACTGACCGATTCCTGTCATTTTCATAGGACCCTCTACTTGCTTGTGATGAGGAGGAAGCTGGAAAATTTTAGACAAATCCATCTGACGGATTAAGATCCCACCAACCAATACCAGTCCTGGGTGTTCATTGGAAGGACTGATGCTGAAGCTGAAACTCCAATACTTTGGCCACCTCATGTGAAGAGTTGACTCATTGGAAAAGACCCTGATGCTGGGAAGGATTGGGGGCAGGAGGAGAAGGGGATGACAGAGGATGAGATGGCTGGATGGCATCACTGAGTCGATGCACATGGGTTTGAGTAAACTCCGGGAGTTGGTGATGGACAGGGAGGCCTGGCGTGCTGCGATTCATGGGGTCACGAAGAGTCAGACATGACTGAGCGACTGAACTGAACTGACTGAACTGAACCAATACCAAAACAAAATCATAATACTAAACAATAGCCCAATAATTAACCAAAGCAAAAAATTGCATCTCATTCATATTTTTAAATTGTCTAAACAATTTAAGAAAATAAGAATATCTAAAAACAAGCAAAAAAATGCTAAATACGATACAAATATATTTCTAATATTTTCTGTGGCAATGCACAGAGTATTGAAAACAGACCTACTTTTCATGTAGCATCACAGTTGAAGATATGCCTGGATAAATGCCCTGCAAGCACTAGCACATATTGACACACCGGGTGTGCTTGCTCTTCTTCCATGAGACCCGAATGATTTCACGCAGGGTCTTTAGAGCATTGCTTCCCACATGTGCTTTATCCACATCTGCACCATATTATCTCTTTCATCATCGCATCCTCCAACTGTTCACATTTTTACATGATGGGTCTCATATGCTTTCACCAAATGCCTTCATGTTCAGGCAGGTACTTAATCAATGCTTCATCATGATAATGATTTATGGTGTTGTGGTCATTATTTTTTTCAGGCCTTAATGACCACTAGCAGGTAAAACTAAATCAATAAGTACTTAGCATCTGTGGAAACAGAAGGTATTTGTCTGCTAATCAGAGTGGTTTTGAGGTGTTTTCTATTTCAGCAAGCTGCCTGATTACAAAGGTTACTGCTACTTTGGGTTGATTTATGTTATGTCAAAAAAAAAAAAAAAATGCTAATTCTAGAAAGTCTCTCTGATGTCCTAAAGGCCATTACCTATAAGGTTTGAAAAGTGTAAAAAGTATATTTCTGTCTTCCTTCCTCTGTATGCTATTCAGTTTAGACTTGCTCTGTGGCTGCTCTAGATCACATCTGACCACTAGTGGCAATAACACTTTTCTTTCTGTCGCTGTCTCTGTTAACATTCCATTACAGCAAAGCAGTCAAGAGTTCAGGTAGGTAGGACATCAATCCAACAAGAAGTTGGCACTGTGTTAAAAAGAATGAAATAATACCATTTGCAACAACATGGATGAACCTAGAGAGTGTCATACTGAGTAAAATGAGTCAGACAAAGAGAAATATCATCATATGACATCTCTTGTAGGCAGAATCTAAAAGGAAATGTTACAAATTAACTTACGCTGGAGCGGCGAGCAGCTGAGAGGAGATACCCCATGTCCAAGGTAAGAGAAACCCCAGTAAGATGGTAGGCACTGAGAGAAGACACCCATCAGAGGGCAAACAGAGTGAAACCACAATCACAGGAAACTAACCAATCTCATCACATGGACCATCAGCTCAGTTCATAGTCTTGTCTAACTCAATGAAACTAAGCCCTGCCATGTAGGGCCACCCAAGATGGATGGGTGATGGTGGAGAGTTCTGATAAAATGTGGTCCCCTGGAGAAGGGAATGGCAAACCACTTCAGTATTCTTGCCTTGAGAAGCCCGTGAACAGTATGAAAAGGCATAAAGATAGGACACTGAAAGATGAACTCCCCAGGTCAGTAGGTACCCAATATGCTACTGGAGATCAGTGGAGAAATAACTCCAGAAAGAATGAAAGGATGGAGCCAAAGCAAAAACAACACCCAGTTGCAGATGTGATGGTGATAGAAGCAAGGTCTGATGCTGTAAAGAGCAATGTTACATAGGAACCTGGAATGTTAGTCCGTGAATCAAAGCAAATTGGAAGTGGTCAAACAGGAGATGGCAAGAGTGAACTTCGACATTCTAGGAATCAGCAAACTAAAATGGACTGGAATGGGTGAATTTAAATCAGGTGACCATTATATCTACTACTGTGGGCAGAAATCCCTTAGAAGAAATGGAGTAGCCGTCATAGTTAACAAAAGAGTCCAAAATGCAGTACTTGGATGCAATCTCAAAAATGACAGAATGATCTCTGTTCATTTCCAAGGCAAACCATTCAATATCATGGTAATCCAAGTCTATGCCCCGACCAATAATGCTGAAGAAGCTGAAATTGAACGGTTCTATGAAGACCTACAAGACCTTCTAGAACTAAGACCCAAAAAAGATGTCCTTTTCATTATAGGGGACTGGAATGCAAAAGTAGGAAGTCAAGAAACTCCTGGAGTAACAGGCATATTTGGCCTCAGAGTACAGAATGAATCAGGGCAAAGACTAATAGAGTTTGCCAAGAGAATGCACTGCTCATAGCAAACACCCTCTTCCAACAACACAAGACAAGATTCTACACATGGACATCACAAGATGGCTGACACTGAAATCAGATTCATTATATTCTTTGCAGCCAAAGATGGAGAAGCTCTATAAAGTCAGCAAAAACAAGACCAGGACCTGACTGTGGCCCAGATCATGAAATCCTTTTTGTCAAATTCAGACTTAACTTGAAGAAAGTAGGGAAAACCACTAGACCATTCAGGTATGACCTAAATCAAATCCCTTATGAATATACAGTGGAAGTGAGAAATAGATTTAAGGGAATAGATCTGATAGACAGAGTGCCTGACAAACTTTGGTGGAGGTTCACGACATTGTATAGGAGACAGAGATCAAGACCATCAAAAAAGAAAAAGAAATGCAAAAAAGCAAAATGGCTGCCTGAGGAGACCTTACAAATAGCTGTGAAAAGAATGGAAGCGAAAAGCAAAGGAGAAAAGGAAAAATATTCCCATTTGAATGCAGAGTTCCAAAGAATAGCCAGGAGAGATAAGAAAGCCTTCCTCAGCGACCAATGCAAAGAAACAGAGGAAAACAATAGAATGGGGAAGAATAGAGATCTCTTCAAGAAAATTAGAGACAAAGATGGGCACAATAAAGGACTGAAATGGTATGGACCTAACAGAGCAGAAGATATTAGGAAGAGGTGGTAAGAATAAACAGAAGAACTATACAAAAAAGATCTTCATGACCCAGATAATCACCATAATGTGATCACTAACCTAGAGTCAGACATCCTGGAGTGTGAAGTCAAGTGGGCCTTAAAAGCATCACTACAGATAAAGCTAGTGGAGGTGATGGAATTCCAGTTGTGCTATTTTAAATCCTAAAATTGACACTGTGAAAGGGCTGCAGTCAATATGCCAGCAAATTTGGAAACCTCAGCAGTTGCCACAGGATTGGAAAAGGTCAGTTTTCATTCCAATCCCAAAGAAAGGCAATGCCAAAGAATGCTCAAAATGCCACACAATTGTACTCATCTCAAATGCTAGCAAAGTAATGCTCAAAATTCTCCAAACCAGGCTTCAACAATATGTGAACTATGACCTTCCAGATGTTCAAGCTGGTTTTAGAAAAGGCAGAGAAACCAGAGATCAAATTGCCAACACCCACTGGATCATTGAAAAAGCAAGAGAGTTCCAGAAAAACATCTATTTCTGCTTTATTGACTATGCCAAAACCTTTGTGTGGATCACGATAAACTGTGGAAAATTCTGAAAGAGATGGGAATACCAGACCACCTGACCTGGCTCTTGAGAAATCTGTATGAGGTTCAGAAAGCAACAGCTGGAACTGGACATGGAACAACAAACTGTTTCCAAATAAGAAAACGAGTACTTCAAAGCTGTATACTGTCACGCTGCTTATTTAACTTCTCAGAGTGTATCATGAGTAACGCTGGGCTGGAAGAAGCACAAGCTGGAATCAAGATTGCCGGGAGAAATATCAATAACCTCAGATATGCAGATGACACCACCCTTATGGCAGAAAGTGAAGAATAAAGAGCCTCTTGATGAAAGTGAAAGAGGAGAGTGAAAAAGTTGGCTTAAAGCTCAACATTCAGAAAACTAAGATCATGGCATCTGGCCCCATCACTTAGTGGCAAACAGATCAGGAAACAATGGAAATAGTGGCTGACTTTAGTTTTTTGGGCTCCAAAATCACTGAAGATGGTGATTGTAGCCATGAAATTAAAAGACACTTACTCCTTGGAAGGAAAAGTTCTGATCAACATAGACAGCATATTAAAAAGCAGAGACATTACTTTGCCTACAAAAATCCATCTAGCCAAGGCTATGGTTTTTCCAGTAGTCATGTATGGATGTGAGAGTTGGACTATAAAGAAAGCTGAGTGCCGAAGAATTGATGCTTTTGAACTGTGGTGTTGGAGAAGACTCTTGAGAGTCCCAAGGACTGCAAGGAGATCCAACCAGTCCATCCTAAAGGAGATCAGTCCTGAGTGTTCATTGGAAGGACTGATGTTGAAGCTGACACCCTCAATACTTTGGCCACCTGATGTGAAGTTCTGACATTTGAAAAGACCCTGATGCTGGGAAAGATTGAAGGCAGGAGGAGAATGGGACAGCAGCAGATGAGATGGTTGGATGACATCACCAACTCAATGGACATGAGTTTGGGAATTCTCTGGGACCTGGTGATGGACAGGGAGGCCTGACTGTCCTCCCTGGCTTCCAGGAGGCCTGGACACATGCTGTGGTCCTTGGGATCACAAAGAGTCGGACATACTGTGCAAGTGAACTGAACTGAACTGAACTTATTTACAAACAGGAAAAGATTCAAAGACTCAGAGAACAAATTTACAGTTGCCAAGGGAAGTGTTATGGAGAACGGATAGTTGAGGCATTTGGGATGGACACGTACACACTACTATATTTAAAATGGATCACTGTATAGGACCTACTGTGTAGCACAGGGAATTCTACTCACTATTTTGTGGCAGCCTGGATGGGAGGGGAGTTTGGGAGAGAATGGATATATGTATAGGTATGGCTAAGCCCCTTGCTGTCTACCTGAAACTATCACAACATTGTTAATAGGCTATACTCCAGTATGAAATGATAAGTTAAAATACAAACAAAATAACAACAGAAAAATAAATTGGCTCTGTATTAAAGTGAGAATCACTCTTCAGTTAAATTAGTCTTCATAAAGCAAGCTGTATAGAAAGATACAAATTTTGATACTAACTGTATCTTATTCTATGGTATGGGATGTATTCTTCCAGGGGTTCTTCCAGGCATTCTGTGCTATAGAAAGTATTCTTCCAGGTGATTAAATGCTCTTCAATGGATATAAAACATTTTGGACTTGCAATTAGAATCTCATATATACACAGGCCTTGAAAAGACATAAATTAGGGGCTTTATTTTTACAAATGGTTAATTCTTCAGTGTATACATACTTGGAATCTATGATTATGTGTGAATGAAAGAGACAGCAATTGCATACAATCATATCTATAATTGTCAAATTGTAGGTCAATCAACCAACCTTGTGTAGAATTGGATATTTAAATTTACAAAGCAAAGTATTACATTTTCTAAAATGATTTATTTTCTTTAAATTTAATTAGATAATTAGATAATTTAGATGATAATTTCAAATGCTATGGTTGATACATTTTTATTTAACAAAAATACTTATTAATTTATTAAAGTTACATATCAAGGTCTTTTGAAGAAATAATATTACATAGCCCTAGAAGACGGCACTGTTGGGAATTTGAAAATTCTTAAGTATGGCAAAATAAAAATTAAAAATACCCTTTTCTCTATTTATGTTTTTGTCTGTATACCTATATACATATAAGCAAGATGTTCAGAGCTAACAATTTAATAAACATAATCTAGAGAATTAGAAACATGTCTATGTATTTCTATTCCTTTTCTCTGACCAAATGAGGTCTATATAGTGGCTTTGGATGCTTTTCCAATATAAAATTTCCTTTTAAAGTCATTTAAGAAGAGGGATAAGTAAGATTTATCATAAGAAAAGCCATTTCTTTCGGAGGGATGTATTATATGGTTCGAGTTTCCCTGGTGGTTCAGTTTGTAAAGAATCTGCCTACAATACAGGGGAACCAGATTTGATCCCTGGGTTGGGAAGATATCCTGGAGAAGGGATTCACTATCCATTCTAGTGTTCTTGCCTAGAGAATTCCATGGAAAGAGTAGCCTGGTGGGCTAAAGTCCATGGGGTCGTAAAGAGTTGGAGACGATTGAGCAACTAACACTTTGCATTAAGTGGTTCTCTGAGTCCACTGATTGTGACCACCATTTCTTCTCCATAACTTGCATGTGAGTTTAATGTATCATAATATGTGCCATTATTTTCATTGCTAACTTTATTAGTAGTGTAAGGCTGTCTTTTGTTGCCTAAAATTATGTGTCAGTTCAGTTCAGTTGCTCAGTTGCGTCTGACTCTTTGCGACCCCATGAACTGCAGCACGCCAGGCCTCCCTGTCCATCACCAACTCCCAGAGTCCACCCAAATCCATGTCCATTGAGTCAGTGATGCCATCCAACCATCTTATTCTCTGTCGTCCCCTTCTCCTCCAGCCCTCAATCTTTCCAAGCATCAGGGTCTTTTCCAATGAGTCAGCTCTTCACATCAGGTGGCCAAAGTATTGAGGTTTCAGCTTCAACATCAGTCCTTCCAATGAACACCCAGGACTGATCTCCTTTAGGATGGACTGGTTGGATCTCCTTGCAGTCCAAGGGACTCTCAAGAGTCTTCTCCAACACCACAGTTCAAAAGCATCAATTCTTCGGTGCTCAGCTTTCTTTATAGTACCAGTCTCACATTCATACATGACTACTGGAAAAGCCATAGCCTTGATTAGATGGACTTTTGCTGGCAAAGTAATGTTTCTGCTTTTAAATATGCTGTCTAGGTTGGTCATAACTTTCCTTCCAAGGAGTAAGCATCTTTTAATTTCATGGCTGAAATCACCATCTGCATTGATTCTAGAGCATAAAAAACTAAAGTCAACCACTATTTCCATTGTTTCCTGATCTATTTGCCATGAAGTGATGGGGCCAGATGCCATGATCTTAGTTTTTTGAATGTTGAGCTTTAAGCCAACTTTTTCACTTTCATCTTTCATTTTCATCAAGAAGCTCTTTAGTTCTTCACTTTCTACCACAAGGGTGGTGTCATCTGCATATCTGAGATTATTGATATTTCTCCCAGCAATCTTGATTCTAGCTTGTGCTTCCTCCAGCCTAGCATTTCTCATGATGTACTCTGCATAGAAGTTAAATAAGCAGGATGACAACATACAGACTTGACCTACTCCTTTTCCTACTTGGAACCAGTCTGTTGTTCCTTGTCCAGTTCTAACTGTTGCTTCCTGACCTGCATACAGGTTTCTTAAGAGGTAGGTCAGGTGGTCTGGTATTCCCATCTCTTTCAGAAAATAATGTGTAGTTGAGATAAAATTACATAAATTTGTTTTGTTTAAGTAACTAGTATTATCAAAGACTCAATAGATTTGCCATCTGCATTTTTTAATTAATATGTTGGAGGACTCACTTTTCCTATAAACATTATGGTCTATTAGCATTTATTAGTCATTATTATCAGTAAGATAAATCAGTTGAGTTATTTCATATCCTAAAAGATGATACTGTGAAAGTGCTGCACTCAATATGCCAGCAAATTTGGAAAACTCAGCAATGGCCACAGGACTGGAAAAGGTCAGTTTTCATTACAATCCCAAAGAAAGGCAACAGCAAAGAATGTTCTAATTACTGCACAATTGCACTCATCTTACGCACTAGCAAAGTAATGCTCAAAATTCTCCACATGAGGGTTCAACAGTATGTGAACCAAGAAATTCCAGATGTTCAAGCTGGATTTAAAAAAAGCAGAGGGAACAGAGATCTAATTGTCAACATCCGTTGGGTCATCAAAAAGCAAGAGACTTCCAGAAAAACATCTACTTTTTCTTTATTGACAATGCAAAACCTTTGGCTGTGTGGATCACAAGAAACTGTGGAATACCGTCACCTTGTTTATTTAACTTATATACAGAATAAATCATGTGAAATGCAAGGGTGGATGAAGGAGAAGCTGGAGTTAAATTTCCGGGAGAAATATCAATACCCTCAGATATGCAGATGACACCACCCTTATGGCAGAAAAACCAAGAGGAACTAAAGAGTTTTTTGATTTAAGTGAAAGAGGAGAGTGAAAAAGCTGGCTTAAAACTCAACATTCAAAAAAAAATGAGGATCACGGCATCTGGTCCCATCACTTCATGGAAAATAGATGGAGAAACAATGGAAACAGTGACAGACTTTATTTATTTATTTATTTGGCTCCAAAATAACTGCAGATGGTGACTGCAGCCATGAAATTAAAAGACGCTTAAAAGTTATAACCAACCTAGACAGCATATTAAAAAGTAGAGACATTACTTTGTCAACAAAGGTCCATCAAATCAAAGCTATGGTTTTCCCAATAGTCATGTATGGATGTGAGAGTTGGACTGGAAAGAAAGCTGAGCACTGAAGAATTGATGCTTTTGAACTGTGGTGTTGGAGAAGACTCTTGAGAGTCCCTTGGACTGCAAGGAGATCAAACTAGTTAATCCTAAAGGAAATGAGTCCTGAATATTCTCTGGAAGGACTGATGCTGAAGCTGAAACTCCAATACCTTGGCCACCTGATGCAAAGAACCAACTCATTGGAAAAGACCCTGATGCTGGGAAAGATTGAAGGCACGAGGAGAAGAGGATGACAGAGGATGAGGTGGTTGGATGGCATCACAGACTTGATGGACGTGTATTTGTGCAAGCTCCAAGAGTTGGTGATGGACAGGGAGGTCTGGCGTGCTGCAGTCATGGGATTGCAAAGAGTCAGACATGACTAAGTGATTAAACTGAACTGAAGATGAATCAGGACTTTTCGTTTTCCTGGAAATTCTCCAGCCCTCAGTTTCTTTCCTGCAAAATCAGTACTTGGACTAACAAGTTGCACCACCCCTTTTAATCCTATGTATTTTGTATAAAGTTTAAAAAAATATCCATTTTGAAGTGACTTATGCTAAATATTTCACTTACAAGAAGTGATTCTTGGCAGTAATAGTTAAAGCCCCTATTTGAGACATAGCAGGCTATTTTAAAATGCTGTCTATCCCTTGCTTCATTATTATTCATAGCCCCTCTATAGTTTGAGGGTCAAAGATAATGTCTAAAGCTATTATTTTCCCTTAACCTGAGAGAAAATATGCCATAATCTCATTAAACATGAAGAAAATGGTTATAAAATAAAAGGTCATGATGCCAGTTTTCAAGGACAAGTCCCCACTTTCATTTCCCTTTGATAGTTAGAGCTGTCATATTTGTCACAAATACCTTTTGTTTTATTTTCTTGAGTTATTTTTCCTCAAATACATTCTTCGTCAGACGGTTTCTTTTGAATGTATTGTCACAACATTTATGAACAGATGAATCAAAATGCATGAGGTAAATTCCATATATGTTTGCATATTAATCACTTTGAAATTACTCAAGAAGAAAGGAAAGATGAAAACGCAATGTGAGTTTTTTCTTTCTATAGTGTTTTAACATTAAAAGTCTGGGATGCTACATGAAATATGTATCTAATATTAGCCCTGGAGTTTTATTCAAAATAAGATAGTCAACAAAGAATATAGATAAAAGCCACCATAATAAAAAATTTAATCAATATTTCAAAGTATCCTTACAATGAAAACAATAATCCATAAAACCACAATATACATTACAATGAGTGTAATATTACACTCGTAACTGTAAATTAACCACACAGAGGACCCTCAAAAAACATGGCCATAGCTAAGCGAATCCTACCTTCTGTAAGCAGCAAAATCCAACTATAATTTTGAATTCTAAGTTAAAATTTAGAAAAAATGTTACCATGATCCCAAGAATAGAAAAAGTCTTTGATATTCATCTAATTTTTCTGGTTGTTTTCAACTATGAATGCATATATTTATTTGAACAACTGAAAACACATAGTATTCCTGTTTTTGAAGAGCCTCAAAAAGATCATTCTAAACATATACTGGATAGTAGGCATTATCTATTTATCATACTCATTCATAGTCACCTTCAAAAAATATTTTAAAACTATTAAGTTTCTACAAGGGAGGGTCAGTGTTAGTAACTCATACAGTTTTTTAACTTTTTCATGTTCATGTGGTTCTACTTCTATAACTATTACATTTCTTTTCCATTGTAAAGTTTCTATGTTGTGGGATGCAAAAAAATAGTAAAAATACAAATAATATATATGTCTTCTACAACAACATTTTACTTAAACAAAAATATATTACTTATTCCTCTGGTAAATCAGTAAGCCATACATGTAAAATGAATCAAAAAAATTCATAGAGTACCTTGTGCTTTGGGACTTCCCTTGTAGTTCAGTTGGTAAAGAATCTGCATGCAACTCAAGAGACCCCGGTTCAATTCCTGGGTCAGGAAGATCTGCTGGAGAAGGGATAGGCTAGGCTACCTTGTTCTTTAGGATACTTCCCTACTCAGGGTACCATGTTTTTGTTAAGAGCTATCAGTGACGTGATGTCAAGTGATAATGCCTGAGTTATTGTGGAATCCAGAGAAAAAAATTTGCTTCCTCAATTTTGAGGAAGTTATGGTTAAAAGTTTCTGTTAAAACATGACTGAAGTAACTGTGATCAGCATGTGTTGACAATTGTATTATTATTAATATCTGATTGCTCTAGGATGAATAGATCCCAGGATGACCAACATGGGGATGTCACATATAATTATAGGAAATTTGGCTTCCTAAGATATTAAGGTTATAACTTCAAATGTGTTAACAAAAACCCATTTGACTCAGAAATATATCGGAAAAGAAAATACTCTCATTCATTTCTCAGACACCAAGCGCTAGAGACCAAGAATACACAGTTGAATAATACAATATTTCTAAAAGCATATAGTCTAGTGGGAGATTGAGCCTATCAAACACTCTTATTGTGTGTAACAAGCCCGTCCAAGAGTAGATGGAATTACAGAAATCCTTGAGGAATGGGGCAAGCAGGCAGTCAAGAGTGTGTGACACCTAAATATTTTGATAAAGAAGAGTTAAATATGGTGGACCAATGCTTCCACTATAAACAATTAGAAAATTTGCATAAAATATAAAGAGCATGTCTAAGATATCAGAAAAGTGCTGAAATCAGGATAATTAGAGATGCCAATTTTCCAGAGAGAAAGGACCTTCTGAAAACTGAGTTGACTTTCACAGAAGTGTATTCCCCGAGAGGATTTGCTGATTAAGCCGTTATGTGGGAGGCTGAAAATGTTAGCTCTGCTCTCAGAGTGATCTGCTGCTGAGAGGAGAAAAATTAGCATAGCTTTTGGTGGTCTCAGGGAACTGGGAAGAGAAAATGGAAACATGATGCCTTCAAATATGTAGATTTCTTCTGTAAAGCTGTAAGGAGGATGAGGAGGCTAAAAAGGCTCAACAGAAAGCCTCTGTAGAGTAGAATATAACAAGTCTAACCTTGTTGAGGTGATCATGACTGACTTTGTTTAATGTTCAAGATACCATCTTGAAGACAACACTAAGTGCTCATCTGAAGACACAGAGAGAACTGTTTCCCATGGGAGGCTAAACCAGAGCTAGACCTACACATTTTCCAAACTGCAAGCCAGCAGTTCATAAAATCCAAGACCAAGGGAAGAAAGGGGATGATGGAAACAAAGCCAGAGACAATCCTACAGGTATTTAGTTAACAAACATAAGATGAAAGGAACTATGATCAAATTGTTACAAGAAAATAAATTAAAAGATTGAGAAGGTAAAGGGATGATAAATTATACCAGAAGATTGAAATACACAAAAGGGATATAATGAAAGTCTAGAATTTAAAAGATAAAAAGTTTTAAAACTGATAACTCAGATGGATTTAGCAACAGGTTAGACACAGCAGAACACAAGTTTAGTGGTCTGGAATACATGTCAGCAGAAGAGAAACATGCTGAAGAAAGGAAAGTAAGGAGGGTGGGAATTACAGAAAAGAGAAATTTTGGACACAGAGAAAATGCATAGTATGCCTGCAATTTCCATTCCAGATGGAAATTTGCAAGAGAAAGGGGAGGAAATGATATTTAAAGAGTTAGTAGCAGAGAAATTCCCCCAAATAAGAAATATATCATAGAGGAGGTCTCCAGTTGGGCTTCCAAGGAAAGACATATTCCTGTATTCATGCCTTCCAGTGCCCTTCTTAAGTAAATATAGGCCAGAACTGTGCTTTTATACACAGCTGACTTTAGGGGTGCCAATCCCTACCCCTTGAAAAATCCACATGTAATTTCACAGTCAGTCCTCCATACCTGTGGTTCCAGGTCCGTGGATTCAACTGACTGGTGTATGGAGCACTGTAGCACATATTTCTTGAAAAAAAATCTGGGTATGAGTGAACCCATACCTTTCAAATTCGTGTTATTCAAGGGTCAACTGTAGCCAACCAATATATCTTTCAAAGATAAAAGTAACATGAAAAGTTTACAGAGAAATTCAAAGAGAATTTCCAGCCAGCCTACCTGCATTACAAGAAAATTAATATTGTATAGTTAAAGCAACAATAATGCTCTTTATGAAGACCCAAATACATGTAAAGCAGAAGTGCCTAAAACAGCTCGAATGAAGAAAAGGGAGTAAATGGAGTTACATGTTCTACAGTTCTTACTTTACTGGGGAATTAATAAAAGTGATATTATTATTCAAGGGCAGTTAATCAAGTATTCATAAAGTATTTATATGTTAATCTGCATGATAAACACTAAGAATTCATAAAATAATGTGCAACTAATAATAGAAAATATTGACTATAAAATATCTAACATGAAAGGAATAGAAGTAAACATGAAACAGAGGTTCAAAGATAAAATGAATAATAGTAATATAAACATGAATATATAAGGAATTACATTAAAAAAGACTAAAAATAATAATCATAAGACTAGCATTGTCAAACTGAATCAAAGAACAATAAAAAAAAAAAGAACAACAAAAACAAATCTATATATAGCTCACAGGCGTAGAAGTTAAAAACAAAAAGCATGAAATAAATTCTATCATGAAAACACTAACCAAAAGAAAGCTGTTATTGCTATATTTTTATCAGTCAACTTGGATGCTAGGAGAAGAAATGCTACTGTTTCCTCATAATTTATCTTAAAAATATATAAGGCAAACTTGAGAACTGAATGAAAGACAAATCCATAAACAGTGGGATTTTAACAAGACTCTTGAAAGACCTGGGTGAAATCGCAGACACACTCATATAAGCATACACAAGAACAAAGAAGTAATAAATGACAATACACATGGACTAATTGACATATACAGAACATTTGCTTTTAGGTGCACTTGTAACATTAAAAAAACTATACACTTACTTGCTAAGCTGTAAAGGAAGTCTCAATAAATGTCAAAACATTGATATAATTCTTAGTACTTTTTCTAGACCTATAATAAAAGATGGGAGAAGGAAATGGCAACCCACTCCAGTATTCTTGCCTAGAGAATCCTGTGGACAGAGGAGCCTGGTGGGCTGCCATCTATGGGGTCGCACAGAGTCAGACACAACTGAAGTGACTTAGCATAATAAAAGATAACTTGGAAATTCCCAATTATTTGGGAAGTACACTTCATATTACTGATTAACTCTTGGGTAAAAGAAATCACTACAGAAATTAGAATTTTAGTGTGGATATGACACATCAAAGCTCATGAAATTGTAAATTGTTTAGAAAGAAATATAAAGCATATAATATATATAAACACATATCTGTACATATGAAGATCTGAAAATACCTGATGAATTTTGAGGCTTTTATAATGATAAATGATTGAACATTTACCTCACGAAGCTGGATTTTGGAAAAGCATATCAAATTAACAGAAATTAGAAAAGAGGAATAAGTAAAAACAAGAGCAGATATCAGTGAAATGGAAAACATAAACAGCAGAGAGCATTGATCCAGGCTAAACTTTGTTGTTTGAAACTATTAATAAAACTGATAATCCCCTAGCAAGACTGATCACTTAAAGAAGAAAACATAAATTACTAATAACAAGGAAAATATCATGACTTAGACATCCTAATGTGATAAGACAATAAACAAATAAAATAAATAATCAGAAAACAGACATCAACTGAACACCAACAAAATAAACTGAACACCAAGAAAATAAATTAGTTTCATAGGCACAGTTTAGAGTGAAAGGAACCAGACACAGCATGAATACTGTGTGATTCATTTATATCAAGTATGAAAGCAGGCAAAACTAACTTATGCTGTCAGAAGTGAATGAATGAAACGAGTGAATAGTCTTTACCCTTCATAATAGTAGAAGGCATCTTTTCTTAGTGTGGTGGGGGAGAGGGTTCCTGGGCACTTGGTATTTTTTGCACTTTGATCAGAATGCTGGGTACATGAATGTGCTCACTGTAAAAAGATTAATAGAAATACACTTATGAGTTTTGTAGCTTTTTGGTAGACATATTACCATACATACAGATAGTATGGATGTCCAGATTGAGATGAATCATCTCCTTGGTCATTGCTGGCAGCATCACCTTGAGCATGGTAACTGTATTATAGCCTTACTCTGACACCAAAAATAAATCTTTAAGACCACATTAATATTGCAAACTTTGATTGGTTTTGTATTTTTATTTTGCTTCTACTCAGCATACCTATGGATTGTTTTAAAGTTGCAAAAACACTATAAGCATAGAGTGTGTGTTAGTTGCTCAGTCATGTCTGACTCTTTGTGACCCCATGGACGGTAGCCCACAAGGCTCTTTTGCCCATGGGATTTTCCAGGCAGGAATACTGGAGTGGGTTGCCATTTCCTTCTCCAGGGGATCTTCCTGACCTGGGACTGAACCCATGTCTCCTGCATTGCAAGCAGACTACAATCTGGGCCACCAGGGAAGCCCAATAAGCATAGAGACTTCATCACAATTCTATGCTTGTAAATATTTTAATTTAAGATTTTAATTTAAAATAAGAGGAGCCTGGTGGGCTACAGTCCATGGGGTCACTAAGAGTCGGACATGACTGAGTGATAAGACACACACACACACACACACACACACACACTTTATTAAAAACAAAATTTGCTTTAAACTTTTCAATGGGGAATCATATTTTAAAATGCACTCATATGACCTGCTTAGTTTAATCTGGCTAATTTTCATGGCAATATCTCATATTTGGAACTAAATACCATATTTCAGTATATTAAGAAAACTAATGTAGAACAATCTTTTAGTTGTGTGAATGGTGAATGTCAAAACAGTTAATAAATTCATCATTAGATTACAAAAAATAATTACATAGCAAAGCTTTTCTTATAATATTATAATTCAGGAAGGATTTATACCTATAAAAAAATAAAGTCCCGAATTTATTGATAGAAAAAAATTTAACCTAATAACACAATTACTACATGACTATTATGTACACAATATATGTTTATTAAATCTAGCTAAATAAGCAATCATATTACATAAAATTGTCATTTTTAAAATAGAAATTATGTTTGAGAACAGTCAGGATATATATGCCTATCCATATGCTATAGATGTATTTCCTTCGAGGCTTTGAAGATTTAATCTTGGAAAAATACACTCCATGCTTTTCTCTGTGTTTGTGTGTGCGAGTTTTCATTGTCAACAGTAAGCTAAAAATTCACAGAAGTGAACGTGAATGACGTACAACAACTAGTAGTTAAAGAGCACCCAGTGGATGAATTTGCGTGTGTTGAAACTAGAAGGGCCAGGACCATATTTCATTAAGTCAAAGTAGATTTATACTATGAGTATCAAATGTTCAAGGATAGTCTTAAATTTTGCCATTCTACAATTAGCATCTAATTTGTAGAAGCTTAATAAAAGTGCATACTTCAGCAGAATACATCAATAAAGCAAATTTGTGTTAACAATTAACATTTAGTCCATAAACCTTTTTGATAATCAGTTATCTGTCAGAAATATAGAGTTGATTAGGTCATAGACTCTTCTCTCAAGAGGGTAACTTCTAATAAGGAGACACACATTCACTAGCAATTTTTATTGATAAGATAAAACTAAAATTTCTCTTCTCTATTCTTAAATAGTTAAGCACAAGTACTAAGTTGGTCAACTTAAGATTACCTGGAAATATAATTCATCCTTTTCCAGTGTGCCTATGTTGGTCTCTTTGGCAACTTCACTAAGCAACAACATGAAGAACTCGGAATATATTACAAATTATTACCATTTTGGGGGTCACCATTTATCATGTGAATGATACATAAAAATGATAGTTATTAAAATAACTTTGATTTGTCTTCATGATTTATTGAACAGCAAATATCTTTTGTCTGATTACTGAATAGTTTTCTCAAGATATATCTATCATGACTGTCTGAAATAACACATCAATCATGTATATTGATCTTAAGAGTTAGATAAATTAATCCTTAACAGGAAAAGAGAAGGAATAATTAACAACTCCTGGAGAGCATAGCTGACTCTTAGGAAGCTAGTGCTACATGTAGTGTGAAAAATACATTCAAATATTATGTTTGTTTTTGGAAAACACAAAATTATTCATTTTTATAACACACACTGCACAAAAATATTTCAACCAAGTTGTCATGCCTGGTAGATACGGAACAAAGATCTTCTGTTTTCTGTGCTCAGTTGCTCAGCTGCATGGTGTCAAAAAATTATAGGTTACTAAAAAAATTTTTTTAAGTAAATTGGGACAAATAAAGAAAGAAAAGTGTGTTTAATATTAGCATTGTGGAGCTCAAGCCAGTAACACCTGTTTCCACCTCCAAGGGAGGAGTCCCACCTCATGGAGGACAGTAAAGAACATAACAACGCCTGCCGCCAGAAGCCAGGGTGTCAAGCCACTTGATGGTTTGGGTTGGCCAAGGAAGGCAAGACTTGCACAATGGATGAAACGATGCTTTAGTCACAGAGAGAAGAGACAGGGCAGGATTGCCTTCAGTAGTCAGCGGCAGACCCCCGGGCCAGTGGGTCTCCCCCGGCGGCCTTTAGGGTGATGTTCTGCCCTCATCACTGTTACAGAGCAGGCAAAGGACCTAGTTCCTGCCATGCAGGGAACTGATGTGTTCGTGGGACTGGCCGGATACCAAAAGAAGCACGCACTGAGGACAAATATGAGAACATGGGTCTAGAGCAGAGAAAGCTATTTCTACACCAGGCAATAAGCCCAGTTCAGACTACAGGGCTCTTTATTTCTAGGTAAGGAAGTGTTCCAGGCTCGACGACCATTCTTATGCAGGCACCCAGAGAGTCAAAAGGTTACAGGCAGGAGACTGTCTTTCCCAATAAGGACAGACTGGTACTTCAAAAGTAATACATAAAATAAAATACAGTGTTCTCAGGGCCGAGTTCAGTCATGCTATACCAGTTGGCTGAGGACAAACTGCTTTAAAGATGGCTTGGAATTCCAAAGATTTATTCTCTTATATTCTGCATATGCTATTATGTTGAATTCTTTCTTGTATGTTTATAACTTTTTTATCCCCTAATATATTTCCCTAATTCATGTCCTAATACAGTTCAGAGTATGTGCCTTAAAGTACTCCAAAATTTTTACTCTTTTTTAAAAAATCACCATTTAGTCCCATTAAACATTACCCCAAAAATGAAGATATTAAAATGATGAGAATTTTCTTCCTTTCTTTTAACAATGAAGAGAATGAAAACAAAATTACTACATGTACGTGTTTTACAGCCTAGACGTGGAATATGTGAACATACTCTCCTTTCTTGCAGAGAAGAAAAATCTCCCAAATCTAGATATGAGTACATTGTGGTGATATTTACATTCAAATGGAGATAGGATCTTAAAGGGTTTAGCTAAAGCTATTTGCTCATCAGGACAATAGGCCCATCAGGACTCATCCTTTAAAGTATTCCATTTCTTGAGAACAGAATCTAATTGTTTCTTGAATGATCCTTGTGTTTTGCCTCAGCAATTGTGCCTGATAGACCATTCCATATGTTTATAATGTTCTAAGTAGGATGAAAAAATCTTGGAAACATCTGTTATGGGTTGTTTTTTTTAAAAAAAAAAAAAAAAAACTCTCATCTATATCCCTTGCAATTATTACATTTCTGGAAGTGAGCATCATTCAATTGACACCACGTATTAATAAAATAGTATGTGGTTTTATCAATGAATTGTTGGTAGTTTTATTTGAGTACTTTTCATGATATTAAATCCTAAGCTATTAGAAATTAGCATGATCTTGATTTTTCCTCTACTATAAATATAAAAGAATAACTATTCTTCATCAATACAAGGGAAGAATTGAAAAAATATAAAGCTGGTATTTGATGCATTAATCAATCTTTCTTTGTTACAGGTTGTGCAATCCTAGGGGTGAAGAAAATAGAGCCACAACAAAGTAAGGCAAGTAAAATGCTTTTAAAATGGAAGAACTCAAATTACCCCTCATTTATTTCTTTCTATGCTTTTATTAATAGTAATAATGCATTCATTTTGGCCTCAAACTCCTGATTTTTATTATTCTTTGTTTTGAATGTCTAAATATTATTTGCATTTCCATGTGTTATTAGTATATTTTCATAAGCCACTTCAAACTTTTATAGAAGAGCCAAAGTATAAACAAGAATAATACTAATAAGGAAAATGTTATAAACATTTATAACATTTTTAGGACATTTGTTTACATAAACTAGTATGACTGTTAACAACAACCTATAGAAATGAATATATTATCTTGCTTTTCACATCACACTGAAAAGCAGAATGAAATTCAGAAGCATAAAACAGTTTATCCCTAATGGCAACATTGGGTAGAATCTAAATCTTTGGGTTACAGCAGTGGTGCCCAATCTTTTTGGCACCCATTTTGTGGAAGACAATTTTTCCATGAACTGAGGAGGCGGGTGTTTGGGGATGATTCATTTCATTTATTGTGCACTTTATTTCTATCATTATTATATCACCTCCACCTCAGATTATCAGGCAATAGATCCCAGAGTTTGGGGACCCCTGGGTTATAGGATTATTTCAGTGCATTGATCTATAAATGTTGTCCAATTTTATATATTTTTATCTAGTTAATATTGATTTATAACTAGATTAAAATCTATTGTATAGTAGGCTTATCAAATTTTTAAATACATTTTAGTGTGTGTGTGTGTGTCCATCAAGGATATAGAACTTATAAGAACTCTGAGGAAATATGTAACACCAAATAAAGAAGGTGTTCAGAGAGAAAGGGAACGAATTTTGAAGCTCAGCCCATATCTTATTTAATTGGCATACTCCATTGGCTAAAAACATCAGGGACCTACAGGTGACAACTGACCAGCACACTCCAGGAAATATTCTTGCATTTTAGTGAGGAAAGTAAACACCAATTCTAGGTTTCACTGATTCTCATAGTAGATCATGCATAAACCTAAGTTTGACTTAGCAGTTTAGGCCTTAGGTTCTCTAAATCTATGAACAATTTTCATGATCCTATCATTCAGGACCTATCACGCTTTATAGGAACACCTATGGTAGGTTAGTGAGTACACTTCTTGAAAGTCAGACATGAAGATCCTACTATCTGAGCAAACACAGATATCATGTTACGCAAGAAGTCATGAGAGATAAGAGAGAAAAATAGAAAGAGAGAAAAACAGGAACCCAGGGATTACAGTGAGTCAATGTTCTTTCCACATCAGAGAACTTATATTAAATCTTACATTCAACAGGCTCTTGCATTCTATATCATTCTGCTTGTCAAAAATAATCCATAGTCTCCTAAAAATCACAGAAACCAGTAGTTTGCTTTGATGAAAACTAGCAGGATTTATACACATAGTCTCTCAGAGATTTGGTGATGGCAATAAAAGGATTAATTGTCCCCCAACTACTTCAAACTGTGCAATACTATATTTTGGGAGGGGAGAGTCATGTTACTAGATCAAGCTGAAACACAGCACAAAACACAATTAACCCTATGGCCTCAGCTGGGAACAGAGCTCTGGCACTTCCTAGTTGTGTGACTTTAAACAATTCAATCTTCCATTTTACAGAAGCACTGAGGGCATTTAAATTCAGAAATATGTTTGAAGACCATACAATTTTCCAGAATCTAAATTCAAGGTCCTTTTATCAAAGGAGGCAGAATTTTCTCTCATTCACTCATCACAAAGATTTCAGTACTTAATTGTCAACACTAGTGGTAAAAATGCCAAATTAAATAAATAAGGTAATAAACAAGAATGCTTTTGTTTTTCACTTTAAGAAGCACACACAGAGAGACAATAGTCTATATGCACCCACAGAGAAATCTGTTGACTTCCTGGAGTATAAGAGCTTCACCAAAGACATGGCAAAATATTTGACCTTGATATTCTTCAATAATGAGGCAAGGGACAGTAAATCTGGGGAAGATAGGAAAACTGATGTTACAAAATACCCCTAGAAGTTTACAAATACAAAAAAATGTTTCATTATGCTTGACCTTGTGTTTTTGATTGAGTAACTTTTCAAAATTTTTCAGGATAAACCTCACAGTCATCATCAAATGGCCTGCAGAGTGAAAACAGTGAAAATACATTTTCGATGTTTTCATAATCATGCCTAAATTCTTCTTGGAAGGAACAAGAACTGTAACCAAGGATTTATTTTCCTAATGAAGTGTTTTCCTTCTCACTGTTTTTTTCATCTCCCTTCTTTTTCATGTTTCTGTTACAAAATGGAAGACCGCCTTCACACGACATTGCTGGTGTGGAATGCTAATGAGGTGATTTGGGGTGGAAACTGAGCTACAAGCATCACAGCTTTCATGGGTTTGAAATTTTGGGTATATGTGCATAATCTCTTCAGTGACATTCACCCTAAACTCTCAGTTCTCAAAGCAAATTGACTCTTTAAAATAAATATTATTATCACTATATAAAGTAACAGAAGCTTGGTGGTAAAACATATGAGAGGCATAGAAAAGTAAAGCAAAATAATGTGCTCATAGTCTTATATTCCAGAAATTCATCATTCATTTGTGAGTTACCCATTCACTTCTTTAGGAAACATGAGTCGTTCATCCTGTGCCAAGTCATGTGCAAGAATGGACAACCCAGTCTGCCAGGCCACCAGGGTGTAGATGTCATTGCAATATGATATATAAATATAATAGTAAAATTCATCTCTCTAACACCTAAGGACATCCTATATTTGAGAATGTGACCCACTAGCAACACACTATAGTGGGCTGTGTGCGTGAGTGCTCAGTCACTTCATCGTGTCTGACTCTTTGTGACTCTAAAGACTGTAGCCCACCAGGCTCCTCTGTCCATGGGATTCTCCAGGCAAGAATCCTGGAGTGGGTTGTGATGCCCTCCTTGGGATGCCCTCCAGAGGATCTTCTTGACCCAGGGATCAAACCTGTGTCTCCTGCATCTCCCGCATTGCAGGTGGATTCTCTACTCCTGAACCACAGGGGAAGCCATGGTGGATGGCATTGGCTGTCAATTCCTTTTCTGAGTTGTTCATTTTGAAAAACTTCCTGAGCTTTAATATGTGTCTAATGCGCACATGATTTCAGCTACTTTGTATTTTCAAACTTTTGTTGATAAATTGAACTAGTTCTCAAATTTTATTTTGAAACCCATTCCCCTGACATTAAGCATCAAGTTTTAATAACTGGTAACAAATTCAGTGAATCAAGAACGTTTACGGCATTTATGTTATTAAGACATTGGAAGTAAAGTAAGTTATCTAGTTGGAACTAAAACATTAGCTCAACCACAACTGCAGGAGACAAATTGAGATCTTGTGGAATAATACTTTCACAAGATAGAAAACTCATTTAAGTTGGTTACGCAGGTTTTTGTGGTTTTCTCTTCAGTAGCAGAGCAGGCTCCTCAACAGAAATATTATTAACATAATTAGAATTGGCAGTAGTTAATGTGAGTCCAAACAGGTTCAAGTTCTGACTGTGTGACCTTGAACAACTTCTATAACCTCCATTTCTTCTGTGAAAAATGCAGTCAGTAATACGTCTCGTAAGCAGGTGTACAAATGAATACCCGGCATCCAGGGAGCATGACACGTCAGTTGTCCTTCATCTTCCATCGCCCTACCTTTCTTTGCAAGCTGCAACACTAATGCCATAGGGTTCCCTGAAAATATCATCTTATCACATTTTCCAATCACTGATATTACGTGAAAAAGTCACAGATATGCCCTAGACGCTCAATAAGAACAACCATCACCACTAGAGTAACACAATTTGAACTGTTTTGAAAAGTGTTTTCACTATGCATTTTCCAGGCACAGCCTTTTGTAAGAGGAAGAAGTCACCAGGGTTTTTATAATCTATGTGGAGTTTGAGTATGTTGGTCCAGAAAAAAAGTCAAATTCTTAGAAAAGGTGTTTTGTTTCTTTCTGTTTTTGTTGTTGCTCCATGATAATGCTTCATTCTTAGTCTCTGGGAACATAAATTAAGCAATCAGGAAAGTCTTGAAAAGAAAACTATTAGGTAAATGAGAGTTGAGAGGAAGAACGCCAATCAAGTGAAAACTTAAGCCACCTTCTGGATCTTTCAAAATAAACACTGACCCTAGACAGGTTGAATGAGTGAGACCATTAGAGTTACATATGCTTAACATGGAGTTTTAATATTTACTCTTAAATCTAGCTACTTGGCAGCCTGGAAGACGAGCTACATGTTTCCATATTATTTTCCTGTTTGAGAACATGGTGCTAAATTTAGTGACCTCAGTTATTTAAGGCAGTTTTTAGATTTAAGCTTAATACAACAGTTAGGACTAGTGTTAATCAAATGACTAATACTTACAGAGCTTTCATAACTACTAGACAATGCTATAAACGCTTTGCATGTATTATCACATTAAACACTCCAAAATGCTTCTTATTTGACATGATCTGTATTTCCATTATATAGAAGTAGAAATGAAGGCAAGGCTTGGTAAGGAACTTGTCCAGGAGCCCCCTGCTAGTCAACAGCAGAAATACATTTCACGTCTATGGTTCCTGACAGAAGAGTCAGCTGTCTTAAATGATTCAGAGAGCAGCGGGAAGTGTAAATGCTTAAGAAGCTCGTGAGAAGCCTTTCTCAGATCTCAGCCAGCAGTCAGTGATTTAGGAGAAGGCTGTAGAACCCCTAAGTACACAACAGGCTTTTAGTGCTCCAAAGTCTCCCACTTTTAATGCATCTCGCCTTTCATGTTTCATTGGATCATTTTGGGTAGCTATCAAGCAGGAGTGAAAAGACATGCTCAGTGATGCATGCCTAAATTAGATTTGCTCTTATTGCTTTATTTACCCTGTCATGATAAATCATAACATTTCCATCCTCTGGTTAACTGCGTATTAAAATGACATCAGATGGCAACACTTTAGTGGGCAGAAAATTAAAAGACTGATTTTTTTCCATAGGCAACATTTAACTTTCAACTCTATTTCCTTCTGAACATATATGGCGGGTTTTCAAAAATCCTATCCTTTAACCTTGACATCCTTTAAGCTTGACAACAGTCTGTCAAGTAAAGAAATCAGGAGTAGTTATGACACTCCGGTAAAACAAAACACCAATCAACTCAAGGAAAATTCTGTTTACTGATGAATTTGCTTCATTGTGACAGGCCTCCAAATATATAAAGAGTTATTTTTAATTTTCAAAAACTCAAGTGTTTCCACCTTTCCTGACATGCCATGGTTACACACACTGTCCTGTGTGTTGCAGATCTCCAACTGTGTATACAGAGCTTCCCAGGTAGCTCAGTGGTGAAGAATCCACCTCCCAATGCTCGAAACTCGGGTTCAATCCCTGGGTCAGGAAAAATCCCTTGGAGAAGGAAATGGCACCCACTCCAGTATTCTTGCCTTGGAAATCCCATGAACAGAGGAGCCTGGTGGACTATAGTCCATGGGGTCGTGAAGAGTGGAACGTGACATAGTTGACTGAACAACGAACAATTGCCGAAACTACCTATTCCATTCATAATTCCCCTCTCAACTGGTCATCTAAATATTTTAGGGAACTTACGTTTCACCTTTTACTAAAATTTCCTAGTTATTTTATTTTCTGAGATTTTCAAATAATTTATGTATATTGGCACCTTATGCAACAAATTATTTTCTGGAAACTTTCTGTCATTCCTTTTTCCCCCAAAATACCAGGTTTATTTCCATTTTCCCCAAAATGGTAAAGGAAGGAAGTGGTTATTCACTCAGTCATGTCTGACACTTTCCGGCCCCATGGACTATAGACCACCAGGCTCCTCTGTCCATGGGATTCTCCAGGCAAGAATAATGGAGTGGATTGCCATTCCCTTCTCCAGGGAATCTTCCTGACCCAGGGATAGAACCCTGGTTTCCTGCATTGCAGGAAGATTCTTTACCATCTATTCCACCAGGGAGCTAAATGTTAATTCAAATTCCACCCTGTATAATATATTAACAACGGGAGATTAAAAGGCATGGCTAACCATTTGGAAATTTTAAAAAAAAAGAGGTGAGAAATGACAAATAAAAGTTTATAAGAGTAAGCAAGTTTATCAACATCTGCCTGTGTTTTTTTGTCAATATCTAGGATTCTAGAACTTGGGTCTCAGTGAACCAAGAAGAAAATGTTAAGTGTATGAAATAATGTAAATGTTAAACATAGCATGAATGCAAATGATGAAGATAACATTTAGGTTCTGTGGTTAAAGAAGTCAAGGCAGAAAGAACTAAAATCCGGTATTAAAAGGAAACAGCTCTATGTTATTGTAGGGTGGGGTGGGCAAGGCAGGGAGAGAAGGGAGTTAGGAGTGTTCTAATTCTCAGGTCCTTGTATTATCCAGAAAAAATAAAAAGATGTTATTTATGCTTAAATGTTTTAAGTTAAATATTAATATTAAAATTCTACAGGCAACTACAAAATATTAAAAAAATAGTATGCATAACTCTCATGATAATTAAGGAAAAATAATGAAACTGAATGAAAATACAATCCAAATAAACAGCACAAAATGAGGAAAGAAAGGAATACGGGGAAAAATAAGACAGAAAACAAATATTATAGTAGAAATCAAATCACGTGTAACAGTTCTCTTGGGTTTCCCTGGTGGCTGAGATGGTAAAGAATTAGCTTGCAATGCAGGAGATCTAGGTTCTATCCTTGGGTCAGAAAGATTTCCTGGAGACAGGAATGGCAACCCACTCCAGTATTCTTGCCTGGAGAATTCTATCAACAGAAGAGCGTGGTGGGCTACAGTCCATGGGATCACAAAAAGTGGGGCACGACTAACACAGCACACACAACAGTTATTTTAACACAGTTTAAATAAACTGACATTTTCAATACACATAACAACTGAAATAATTTGGGAAGTTTAAATATAAATGATAAAAGAAATACTTCTAGAGTAAAATAGATAATATCTTTATAATAAGGTTTAAAAGGTTGCTTTAATGAAGATAAATTTAAAGAGGGGAAATAATAAATCTAACAATTTTAAATTTAAAACTTGTACTTATTAACAAATATCACAAAAGAACAAAAAAAACATAATCCACAAAAAAGTAAAATAAAATCAACTTATTTTATTACCAAATTATTTATATTTATATCCAGGATACATATTTTTAAAAATTGCCTTTCTACAAATCAGGAAATAGGGCAAGCAAACCAGCTGAAAACTGAGTAAATGTATAGCTATAATTTCATGGAATTGGAAATATAAGTAATCACTATACATGAGTACACCCTCACCTATGTAAACTAAGTAAACAAGAAATGCAAAATAAAATTTACATTCACCATACGGAAAAAAGGCAGAGGAACCAGAGATAAAATTGCCGGCATCCACTGGATCATCAAAAAAGCAAGAGAGTTCCAGAAAAACATCTATTTCTGCTTTATTGACTATGCTAAAGCCTTTGACTGTGTGGATCACAATAAACTGTGGAAAATTCTGAAACATGGGAATACCCGACCACCTGACCTGCCTCTTGAGAAATCTGTGTGCAGGTCAGGAAGCAACAGTTAGAACTGGACTTGGAACAACAGACTGGTTCCAAATAGGAAAAGGAGTACTTCAAGGCTGTATATTGTCACCCTGCTTATTTAACTTATATGCAGAGCACATCATGAGAAATGCTGGGCTGGAAGAAGCACAAGCTGGAATCAAGATTGCTGGGAGAAATATTAATAACCTCAGATATGCAGATGACACCACCCTTGTGGCAGAAAGTGAAGAACTAAAGAGCGTCTTGATGAAAGTGAAAGAGGAGAGTGAAAAAGTTGGCTTAAAGCTCAGCATTCAGAAAACTAAGATCATGGCATCTGGTCCCATCACTTCATGGCAAATAGATGGGGAAACAGTGGAAACAGTGGCTGACTTTATTTTTTGGGGCTCCAAAATCCTGCAGATGGTGATTGCAGCCATGAAATTAAGAGACACTTACTCCTTGGAAGGAAAGTTATGACCAACCTATACAGCATATTAAAAAGCAGAGACATTACTTTGCCAACAAAGGTCCCTCTAGTAAAGGCTATGATTTTTCCAGTAGTCATGTATGGATGTGAGAGTTGGGGTATAAATAAAGTTGAGCACTGAAAAATTGATGTTTTTGAACTGTGTTGTTGGAGGACTCTTGCGAGTCCCTTGGACTGCAAGGAGATCCAACCAGTCCATCGTAAAGGAAATCAGTCCTGAATATTCATTGGAAGGACTGATGCTGATGCTGAAACTCCAATACTTTGGCCACCTGATGTGAAGAGTTGACTCATTGGAAAAGACCCTGATACAGGGAAAGAGTGAAGGAGGGAGGAGAAGGGGACAACAGAGGATGAGATGGTTGGATGGCATCACGAACTCGATGGACATTGAGTTTGAGTAAATGCCGAGGGTTGGTGATGGACAGGGAGGCCTGGCGTGCTGCAGTCCAGGGGTAACAGAGTCAGACACGACTGAGCGACTGAACTGAACTGATGACCAAAACCTTAAGATCTGGTAATAACATTGTTTTCAAGATTAAGTATCCATAGGATCGTTATCCACATTTGACAGGAGTGTAATATGATATAGACTCATTAAAAATCAATTAGGCGAAGGGAGGAGCCAAGATGGCGGAGGAGTAGGACGGGGAGACCACTTTCTCTCCTACAAATTCATCAAAAGAATAACCGAACGCAGAGCAAACTTCGCAAAACAACTTCTGATCGCTAGCTGAGGTCATCAGGCGCCCAGAAAAGCAGCCCATTGTCTTCGAAAGGAGGGCTGCATAGTTGGAGAAGTCCTGAGACTACAGGAAGAATAAAACTGAAATCCAGAGGCAGGAGACTTCAGCCCATAACCTGAGAACACCAGAAAACTCCTGACTACAAGGAACTTTAAGTAATAAGTGACTGTCCAAAAGCCTCCATACCTACACTGAAACCAACCACCACACAAGAGCCAATAAGTTTTAGAGCAAGACATACCACGCAAATTCTCCAGCAACGCAGGAACATAGCCCTGAACATCAACATACAGGCTGCCCAAGGTCACACCTAACACATAGACCCATCTCAAAACTCATTACTGGGCACTCCATTGCTCTCCAAAGAGTAGAAATCAAGTTCCACGCACCAGAACACTGATGCAAGCTTCCCTAACCAGGAAACCTTGACAAGCCAATCGTCTAACCCCACCCACTGGGTTAATCCTCCACAACAAAGAGGAACCACAGACCTCCAGAATACAGAAAGCCCACTCCAGATACAACAATCTAAACAAGATGAAAAGGCAAAGAAATACCCAACAGGTAAAGGAACATGAAAAATGCCCACCAAGTCAAACAAAAGAGGAGGAGATAGGGAATCTACCTGAAAAAGAATTTAGAATAATGATAATAAAAATGATCCAAAATCTTGAAAACAAAATGGAATTACAGATAAATAGCCTGGAAACAAAGATTGAAAAGATTCAAGAACTGTTTAATAAAGACCTAGAAGAAATAAAAAAGAGTCAATTACAAATGAATAATGCAATGAATGAGATCAAAAACACTTTGGAGGGAACCAAGAGTAGAATAACGGAGGCAGAAGATAGGATAAGTGAGGTAGAAGATAAAATGGTGGAAATAAATGAAGCAGAGAGAAAACAAGAAAAAAGGATCAAAAGAAATGAGGACAACCTCAGGGACCTCTGGGACACTGTGAAACGCCCCAACATTCGAATCATAGGAGTTCCAGAAGAAGAAGACAAAAAGAAGGGCCATGAGAAAATACTCGAGGAGATAATAGCTGAAAACTTCCCTAAAATGGGGAAGGAAATAGCCACCCAAATCCAAGAAACCCAGAGAGTCCCAAACAGGATAAACCCAAGGCGAAACACCCCAAGACACATATTAATCAAATTAACAAAGATCAAACACAAAGAACAAATATTAAAAGCAGCAAGGGAAAAACAACAAATAACACACAAAGGGATTCCCATAAGGATAACAGCTGATCTATCAATAGAAACCCTCCAGGCCAGAAGGGAATGGCAGGACATACTGAAAGTAATGAAAGAGAATAACTTACAACCTAGATTACTGTATCCAGCAAGGATCTCATTCAGATACGAAGGAGAATTCAAAAGCTTTACAGATAAGCAAAAGCTGAGAGAATTCAGCACCACCAAACCAGCTCTTCAACAAATGCTAAAGGATCTTCTCTAGACAGGAAATGCAGAAAGGTTTTATAAATGTGAACCCAAAACAACAAAGTAAATGGCAACGGGACCACACCTATCAATAATTACCCTAAATGTAAATGGGTTGAATGCCCCAACCAAAAGACAAAGATTGGCTGAATGGATACAAAAACAAGACCCCTATATATGCTGTCTACAAGAGACCCACCTCAAAACAAGAGACACATACAGACTAAAAGTGAAGGGCTGGAAAAAAATATTTCATGCAAACGGAGACCAAAAGAAAGCAGGAGTCGCAATACTCATATCAGATAAAATAGACTTTCAAATAAAGGAAGTGAAAAGAGACAAAGAAGGACACTACATAATGATCAAAGGATCAATCAAAAAAGAAGATATAACAATTATAAATATATATGCACCCAACATAGGAGCACCGCAATATGTACGGCAAACGCTAACAAGTATGAAAGAGGAAATTAATAGTAACACAATAATAGTGGGAGACTTTAATACCCCACTCACAACTATGGATAGATCAACTAAACAGAAAATTAACAAGGAAACACAAACCTTAAATGACACAATGGACCAGCTAGACCTAATTGATATCTATAGGACATTTCACCCCAAAACAATCAACTTCACCTTTTTCTCAAGTGCACACGGAACATTCTCCAGAATAGATCACATCCTGGGCCATAAATCTGGTCTTGGAAAATTCAAAAAAATTGAAATCATTCCAGTCATCTTTTCTGACCACAGTGCAGTAAGATTAGATCTCAATTACAGGGAAAAAATTGTTAAAACTTCAAACATATGGAGGCTAAATAACACGCTTCTGAATAACCAACAAATCATAGAAGAAATCAAAAAAGAAATCAAAATATGTATAGAAATGAATGAAAATGAAAACACAACAACCCAAAACCTATGGGACACTGTAAAAGCAGTGCTAAGGGGAAGGTTCATAGCATTACAGGCTTACATCAAGAAACAGGAAAAAAACCAATTAAATAACCTGACTCTACACCTAAAGCAATTAGAGAAGGAAGAAATGAAGAACCCCAGAGTTAGCAGAAGGAAAGAAATCTTAAAAATCAGGGCAGAAATAAATGCAAAAGAAACTAAAGAGACCATAGCAAAAATCAACAAAGCTAAAAGCTGGTTTTTTGAAAAAATAAACAAAATTGACAAACCATTAGCAAGACTCATTAAGAAACAAAGAGAGAAGAACCAAATTAACAAAATTAGAAATGAAAATGGAGAGATCACAACAGACAACACTGAAATACAAAGGATCATAAGAGACTACTACCAGCAGCTCTATGCCAATAAAATGGACAACTTGGATGAAATGGACAAATTCTTAGAAAAGTATAACTTTCCAAAACTGAACCAGGAAGAAATAGAAGATCTTAACAGACCCATCACAAGCAAGGAAATCGAAACTGTCATCAAAAATCTTCCAGCAAACAAAAGCCCAGGACCAGATGGCTTCACAGCCGAATTCTACCAAAAATTTAGAGAAGAGCTAACACCTATCTTACTCAAACTCTTCCAGAAAATTGCAGAAGAAGGTAAGCTTCCAAACTCATTCTATGAGGCCACCATCACCCTAATTCCAAAACCAGACAAAGATGCCACAAAAAAAGAAAACTACAGGCCAATATCACTGATGAACATAGATGCAAAAATCCTTAACAAAATTCTAGCAAACAGAATCCAACAACATATTAAAAAAATCATACACCATGACCAAGTGGGCTTTATCCCAGGAATGCAAGGATTCTTTAATATCCGCAAATCAATTAATGTAATACACCACATTAACAAATTGAAAGATAAAAACCATATGATTATCTCAATAGATGCAGAGAAAGCCTTTGACAAAATTCAACACTCATTTATGATTAAAACTCTCCAAAAAGCAGGAATAGAAGGAACATACCTCAACATAATAAAAGCTATATATGACAAACCCACAGCAAGCATCACCCTCAATGGTGAAAAATTGAAGGCATTTCCCCTGAAATCAGGAACAAGACAAGGGTGCCCACTCTCACCACTACTATTCAACATAGTGTTGGAAGTGCTGGCCACAGCAATCAGAGCAGAAAAAGAAGTAAAAGGAATCCAGATAGGAAAAGAAGAGGTAAAACTCTCACTGTTTGCAGATGACATGATCCTCTACATAGAAAACCCTAAAGATTCTACCAGAAAATTACTAGAGCTAATCAATGAATATAGTAAAGTTGCAGGATATAAAATTAACACACAGAAATCCCTTGCATTCCTATATACTAACAATGAAAAAACAGAAAGAGAAATTAAGGAAACAATACCATTCACCATTGCAACAAAAAGAATAAAATACTTAGGAGTATATCTACCTAAAGAAGCAAAGGACCTATACATAGAAAACTATAAAACACTGATGAAAGAAATCAAAGAGGACACAAACAGATGGAGAAACATACCGTGTTCATGGATTGGAAGAATTAATATTGTCAAAATGGCTATTCTACCCAAAGCAGTCTATAGATTCAATGCAATCCCTATCAAGCTACCAACGGTATTTTTCACAGAACTAGACCAAAGAATTTCACAATTTGTATGGAAATACAAAAAACCTCGAATAGCCAAAGTAATCTTGAGAAAGAAGAATGGAGCTGGAGGAATCAACCTGCCTGACTTCAGACTCTACTACAAAGCCACAGTCATCAAGACAGTATGGTACTGGCACAAAGACAGAAATATAGATCAATGGAACAGAATAGAAAGCCCAGAGATAAATCCACGAACCTATGGACACCTTATCTTTGACAAAGGAGGCAAGGATATACAATGGAAAAAAGACAACCTCTTTAACAAGTGGTGCTGGGAAAACTGGTCAACCACTTGTAAAAGAATGAAACTAGAACACTTTCTAACACCATACACAAAAATAAACTCAAAATGGATTAAAGATCTAAATGTAAGACCAGAAACTATAAAACTCCTAGAGGAGAACATAGGCAAAACACTCTCCGACATAAATCACAGCAAGATCCTCTATGACCCACCTCCCAGAATATTGGAAATAAAAGCAAAACTAAACAAATGGGACCTAATGAAACTTAAAAGCTTTTGCACTACAAAGGAAACTATAAGTAAGGTGAAAAGACAGCCCTCAGATTGGGAGAAAATAATAGCAAATGAAGAAACAGACAAAGGATTAATCTCAAAAATATACAAGCAACTCCTGCAGCTCAATTCCAGAAAAATAAATGACCCAATCAAAAAATGGGCCAAAGAACTAAACAGACATTTCTCCAAAGAAGACATACAGATGGCTAACAAACACATGAAAAGATGCTCAACATCGCTCATTATTAGAGAAATGCAAATCAAAACCACAATGAGGTACCATTACACGCCAGTCAGGATGGCTGCTATCCAAAAGTCTACAAGCAATAAATGCTGGAGAGGGTGTGGAGAAAAGGGAACCCTCTTACACTGTTGGTGGGATTGCAAACTAGTACAGCCGCTATGGAAAACAGTGTGGAGATTTCTTAAAAAACTGGAAATAGAACTGCCATATGACCCAGCAATCCCACTTCTGGGCATACACACTGAGGAAACCAGATCTGAAAGAGACACGTGCACCCCAATGTTCATCGCAGCACTGTTTATAATAGCCAGGACATGGAAGCAACCTAGATGCCCATCAGCAGATGAATGGATAAGGAAGCTGTGGTACATATACACCATGGAATATTACTCAGCCGTTAAAAAGAATTCATTTGAACCAGTCCTAAGGAGATGGATGAAGCTGGAGCCCATTATACAGAGTGAAGTAAGCCAGAAAGATAAAGAACATTATAGCATACTGACACATGTATATGGAATTTAGAAAGGTGATAACGATAACCCTATATGCAGAACAGAAAAAGAGACACAGAAATACAGAACAGACTTTTGAACTCTCTGGGAGAATGTGAGGGTGGGATATTTCAAAAGAACAGCATGTATACTAACTATGGTGAAACAGATCACCAGCCCAGGTGGGATGCATGAGACAAGTGCTCGGGCCTGGTGCACTGGGAAGACCCAGAGGAATCGGGTGGAGAGGGAGGTGGGAGGGGGGATCGGGATTGGGAATACATGTAAATCCATGGCTGATTCATATCAATGTATGACAAAACCCACTGGAAAAAAAAATAATAATAAAGTAGTGTCAAAGCT
Source organism: Dama dama (assembly GCF_033118175.1). Classification (NCBI taxonomy): domain Eukaryota; kingdom Metazoa; phylum Chordata; class Mammalia; order Artiodactyla; family Cervidae; genus Dama; species Dama dama. The sequence goes on from NC_083707.1 coordinate 13,488,726, forward strand.
AAAAAAAAAAAAAAATAAAAAAAAAAAAAATAAAAAAAATAAAAATATGCCTAAAAAAACAAAAAAAAAAAAAAAAAATCAATTAGGCATTGCCTAGTATAGTTGAACATGCACATATACTACAAGCCAACAGTTAAATATAAGTATATATACGAAAAAGTGAAAGTGTTAATCACTCACTCATGTCTGACTCTTTGTGACCCCAAGGACTGTGGCCTGCCAGGCTCCTCCGTCCATGGGATTCTCCAGGCAAGAATACTGGAGTGTAGCCATTCCCTTCTCCAAAGGATCTTCCTGACCCAGGAATCAAACCCAAATCTCTTGCAGGCAGATTCTTTACCATCTGAGCCACCTGGGAAGCCTATAGATGATAGATAGATAGATAGATAGATGATAGATAGATCTATATTTGCATAAATATAACTATGTTTATCTATATAGATAGATATATACACATATTAAAAACATATGCATATATAAGTACACACATGTAAACACTTGTGGGTATAGACACATATATACACACACACAGAAAAAAACTACTGAATGTCCATCTTAGAAGAACGGATCCACATATTTTGGGTTATTCATACAATGAAATATCACTTACTAATGAGATTTGTGGAAAAATACTCTGCATCACACTATAACATTACTTAGTGATCACACCTATTTTAAATACCAAACTGTATCTATCATTTTGCAGAAATAGGAAATATCTAATTCTTCCACTGAATTCATCATAAGTTAAAACATAAGAGATGATTACATATATACTCAGGTACAGCAAGCACAATTTATTAGAATCACTCTTTGAACCAACAGTTAGAAACCTGGTTGGTTATGGGACCTGCCATTTAAAGTTGAATGACATTTCAAAAATAACTTTGAGGAAGAACTGAAGCATTTTCCTCTGTCCACTGAAACAGGGGTAGTTTCTCACATTTTAGGGACCAGAAAGAGCAGTGGAGATAGTGAGTAATTTTTTTCAGAGTCAGATACATTTTTCCATGAACATCTTAACTATTAAAGAAGATAGTATGAAATAAAGGTAATGTAACAGATGTTAGATAGTCATTAAAATAATTATTTCCACAGAAAACTATTTGATTATTTTTCACAAACAAATTCTGGCACTGGGTAAATTGTTTCCATTATTACAATAAATAAATTTGATGAATTAGAAGTGATCATTGAAGCAAGTTTTGAGTAGTACTCAGTAAGAACATTTGCTATATTATTGGTGAGACAGAGGAAGTGGGTGTACAATTTTCATTTGTATTCAAAACATATACTCTTTTGCCAGTTAAATTGTACTTTTCTCCTCCAAATGCTGTCTGGAGATTTAACTAGCATGAAATCTCTCATAATTTAAACTTCTGCTTTTTCATTCAATCAACAGCAAATACTACTTTTGATTTTGTGTAATACACTATTAAAAATGAGATAAAGTATAGCATCATATAGAATTATTTTGGATTATATTATGTTCTAATACTACCTTTCCAGGTTTATTTTTAATTACACTGTACTTCTTGGAGTAGAATAATTCATACTACAAATCATTTTGATAAACATTTTGATATCACTGATCAATAAGTAAAAATTGCTGGGTTCTTGAATGACTCCCTTTTGTAACAATATTGGAGTGAAACTTCTTTCCTCTAGGGGAAGTTAAAAAAAAAAAATATCCCAATGTTCAGATGCATAAATTGCCTTCAAAGCCTGGCAGCGAGGAGAGAGGGCATCACTAAGTGCCTCACTGGCTCCCGGCCATGCAGTGGATGACAGCAGGTTACTCAGCTTCTTGTGGCTTGAGCTCTGATATACATTAAGAGTGAGGATTCGAGTGGAACTATTGATCAGAGACAATTTTCTCTCATAGAGAGATAGGCTTTAGTTACCTTTTGACCTTGCTAGTGAAACTAGTCAGTAAGAAAAATGTGCATTTAGTTTCACGGTTATAGCAGAGAAGGAAAATAGTCCTCAAATGGCATCATTAGATTCTGCGAGAATGTGCTCTGAACTACTGTGTGAAATTAATGAATGAAAGAGTCTGTGTGTTTAGTCGCTAACTGCTATCTGACTCTTTCTGACCCCATGGAGCATAGCCTAACAGGCTCCTCTGCCCGTGGGATTTTACAGGCAAGTATATTGGAGTGGGTTGCCGTTTCCCTCTCCAGGGGATCTTCCTGATCCAGGGATTGAACCTGCATCGCCTGAATTGCAGGCAGAGTCTTTGCCACTGAGCCGCTAGGGGAACCCTTCTGGGGTCTAATCACTGTTTTAGTTTTTCCTCATCTATCATAGAAGCTCTATAATGAACTTCAAACTGAAACACTAACTTCGGTTGGTAGTATCATTTTCTATATTTGAGAATAAATATGACTGAGAAAACTTACGTTTAGGCTAAGCTTAGGGTTGCAGAATCAGCATAGTATTGATTGAAGACTTTCTTGTTCTCTAAGATCACAACCAAATCTTGCCTATTTTAATATTAATATAACCATCCTGTGATAGTGAGAAAAATCTGGTCCAGAACATGAACTTGGAAATGAATTTCCAGAGTGAACTATGGAAGGATCGTGTACATGGGATGTTCCCAGCACCCTTCACAAAGCTCCATGCTTTCCAGCTAGCACAGATTTTTGAAGCTAGGCTTGGTTCTCTGACTAACCGACTTCAAAACTCAGGAGGAAAAAGATCCTCGAATTTGCAAACCCAAACTAAACAAATAAAGCAAACCTCAGACTACTCTTCCCTTGAATCAGTTCAATCCACTCTCTAGAACTCTGGCCAAATGAAATGCTGGATCTTTCCTTGGAGAAAGGAAGCAGAAAGAGCACAAAGTTCTAATGGGAGCCAAGTGTTGTTAGTTGCTCAGTCACGTCTGACTCTTTGCAGCTCCATGGATTGTAGCCTGCCAGGCTCCTCTGTCCATGGAATTCTCCAGGCGAGAATACTGGAGTTGGTTGCCATTCCTTTTTCCAGGGGAGCTTCATGACCCCAGGACTGAACTGGGTCTGCTGCATTGCAGGCAAATTCTTTACAATCTGAGTCACTAGGGAAGTCCTACAGGAGACAAACATGTGGTCATTTCTATGGGAACATTTCATCTAAATGCAAAAACCAAGACACAAAGTATCCCTTTTGTTCTTTTTTTTTTTTTTTTTTTTTTTTTTTAGGTTAGGTAAATTAACAAACAATTAGGTTAGGTTAGGTAAATTAACATTTAGGTTAGTTCTAGGAAAGCTACCAGGTACATGGGAACTCACCTGCCCAATATTGTTAATAATATAATAACTCACTGGACACATTTATTTTGGTGTAGTCCTCACACTACACATTCCACAGTGTCCTACTTCCAGTAAAGTTTTCCTTTATTAAGGCACTCAAAATAGATATAGTTGAAACAAGTTAAGATGGTTAGAAATTACCTAATGACCTTTCTCTACTTATATTTATTTTCTTGTTTGAGTCCTCAGAATGTGCTCAAAGTATCTGTCTTTAACATTCTCAGCATTTTTGTTAAGATTGCTCTATTTGTAACAGAGGTAGCAATTATTTCTATTCTATCTATGCTGCTCACCTAATCATTTCAGAAAACACAATTTTCCTCATTAACCTCTTTGCATAAGGTCTTATTAAGAAATGACAACAGGGAGATACCAAAGAATTAATTGTAACGTTTGTGGAAATAAAAGAAATTTGAAGCTCTACACACATCAAACAAGCTGGGTCACTTCAATACCCCGACTCTTATCCCCAACCCAACCCTGCACCAGAGTTGTTTCTACTGTTCTTGAAGAGCAAAAAAAAAAAAAAAAAATGAGTCAGTCCTAAAACATAATGCTACTCTCCAGGGCAAACGCAGGCAAACCTCCTTTGTTCTTAAGGAAACACTTGCAAAGTTATTGCTCCTCTACTCTCATAAAGGGCTTCTCTGGTGGCTCAGCTACTAAAGAACCCGCCTGCTAATGAAGGAAACACAAGAGACTTGAGTTGGATTCCTGGATCAGGAAGATCCTCTGGAGAAGAAAAATGGCAACCCACTCCAGTATTTTTGCCAGGAGAACTCCATGGACGGAAAAGCCTGGTGGGCTACAGTCCATGGGATCGCAAAAAGTCAGACATGAGTGAGCATGTAGGCATGCACGCCCACAATTTGCACCCATTTATGGGGCTTCCCTGGTGGCGCAGATGGTAAAGAATTTGCCTGCAATGCAGGAGACCTGGATTTGATCCCTGTGTCAGGAAGATCCCCTGGAGAAGGGAATGGCAACCCACTCCAATATTTTTGCCTAGAGAATCCCATGGACAGAGGAGGCTGGCGGGCTACAGTCCATGGGGTCGCAAAGAATCAGAAATGCAAGAGCAACCAAGCTCATTCTTATAAAATGCCACTGATTTATTGATTATTATTGATGATGATCTTAAAATTATGGTTTTCCACTAAAAAAACCCAACAACATTAAGAGTTAGAGGCAATTACAGTTAAAAATTTATATGTTAATTTATGTTAAAACAACACAGCTTTCAATAGTGACTATAGATATTTTTACCTACTAATTTATTGTATCTGAGAACAATCATTGGATCTTTGAATTTTATTGTTAAGGTACAGACTAGTAAGAAAAAAGTTACTGATACAAAGCAAAATGCATAAAGCCTCAGTGTAAAATGAAAGCAATGTGAACTGTTTGGTACCAATTATAATCAAAGATACACATTTTATTGACTTTGAACATTTTCCCACATTTTCATGTGCATATTTAGCTTTCCTGTTTCTGTCTTGTTTCTGTCTATTCCTTTTGATTTATGCTTTTGCTCTTCTCTAGACTTTGATTTTGATCCTGGCTCTCCTAATATGCATGCAATAAAGAAGAATTTTTTTAACACTTTTATACAAGACCAATGGAATTATAGGTGCTCTGTAAAATATAAAACAAATAAATGTTCTTGCTTTCAGGGACATTATGTTATAGTTTGGGGGATAAGACTAGCAAATCCAGTGCAGAAAATCAAAATACAGTGTTTTTTTCAAAGGGCTTGGGTTAGTTACTTGCAGAGTAATACATTACTTCACATTTAGCAGTTTAAACATTTATTATCTCAGAGGTTCAGTGATTCAACTGCAGCTAAATTGGGTACTTCCTACTCAGGGTCTCGTAAGATTGCATTTAAAATGTCGCCCAAAACTGTGGCCATCTAGAGACCTGATGATGGTAGATGCGCTAAGATCGCTCACCCATGTGGCCGTTGGCTGGAGACCTCATCTCCTCACTAGCTAATGTCAGGAAGCCTTTTTTTCCCCTTTCCAATATGGGTTTCTGATAGCTGTATTTGCCCACAGTGACTGATCCAAGAGAGAGATAGAACAAGCCAGAAACCATAGCATTTTTATGACCTAGTCTTTGAAGTTGTACGCCAAGGCTTCTTCTTTGTTCTTGTGTCTAGAAGCACACTATTGATGGAAGAAAAATCCAAGAACCTGTGGATATGATATATATTACCACCACCATATGGGAGCCTCTTCCCAGAGTCTAACCTGTGTGTGTGTGTGTGTGTGTGTGTGTGTGTGTGTATCCTTCTCTCTGCTCTTTTTGCTCCACTTATTTTTCTTTTTCCTGTCTTGACTGTACATCATTTGGTCAGTACCACAAAGGTCATTTGAGGCATGACAATGATGAACTATACCTGAGCCCTCCAATCCTGGGAAACAACAATGGTTAAAGAACTGTCTCCTCCACTGAAACACACACCCTTGTTTCCCAGGAAGTGTCTCACTATGAGGAACTACCCTTCCCCACATGACTTAGGCTCATGGATGTCCTCTTGTTTTTCTGTGACAAAGCCAGACACAGACCCTTCAAATTCCCATTTTTTGCCTCATAAATTATTAGCTGAACTATTTTGGCCTCACAGACCAGTTGGAACAAAATGCTTGCTAAGCAAACTTTGTTTCAGCTTCTCTCCTTTTCTCAGGTCCCTGAACTTCACCCAGCCTCAGCTTGGGTTAGTATATGTGTGTGCTAAGTCACTTCAGTTATGTCCAACTGTTTATGACCCCATGGGCTGTAGCCCACCAGGCTCCTATGTCCATAGGATTCTCCAGGCAAGAATACTGGCATCGGTGCACAGCCCCTCCTTAAAAGTTCACTCCAGGAACAGGCTGATGCAGGCTAAACATTCCATAGTCAGATCATGCTGCTTTTCCCCTTGCTCATCACTTTTCCCCATAATACTCAAAACAATGGATTTAGTGGATTCATGACATTTGTCTTAAGCATGTCTCTTATTCTCTATTTATTGTTTCCATATTGTCCTATGATCTTAAGTTATCAAGAAGGAAAATGTTAGACCACCACAATCTTAACCAAAATTCTATGAATAGTCACATATTAAGCAATTTTGGCCAAACTGAAATAACTATTTGAAAGGCAAGATAATCTTCTCCAAGTCTGTTAGAAGGGTAAAAATTAGATAGCAGAGCTCTAACTGACTAAACTAATGGTTCTTTACATAGAAGGCGAGGGCCCAGAGTCCAGATTTGTCCATGAGAGTTCAACTGAAATCTATTGCACATCAAAGAGTGGCAGGCAAGGTAAAATTAAAGGAGTAGCCAGAGACTTTTTATAGGAAGCACCTCGGGAAGTTCCTAGAGAAAACGGGAGCAAGAAAACGTCACATAGGCTGTCCAAGGTTAGGTTAAACAATAAAGATATACTACTGGTAACATTTTATTGCAAGAAAAATCCACGAGGCACAGGATTTCTCTATAAACCTTCTGCACTCTGTGGGTAGAAAGAACACATGGTTTATAGAAGGTGACATGTCTCCAGGGAAGAGTTCAGAGACTTTAGGATATGATGCCAAAAGCTCAGGCAACAAAAACAGAAATAAACAAGTGGGACTGTATCAACTGAAATCCTTCTGCACAACAAAGGAAGCACTCAACAAAATGAAAAGGAAATGAATCAACAAAACCTACAGAATGGGAGAAAATACTGCAAAACACATACCCAATAAGGGGATACTATCCAAACTATATAATGCACTTATACAACTCAATCAGTTCAGTTCAGTCACTCAGTCCAGTTCAGTCACTCAGTTGTGTCTGACTCTTTGTGACCCCATGAACCTCAGCACGCCAGGCCTCCCTGTCCATCACCAACTCCTGGAGTTTACGCAAACCCATGTCCACTGAGTTGCTGATGCCATCCAACCATCTCATCCTCTGTCATCCCCTTCTCCTCACTCCTTCAATCTTTCCCAGCATCAGGGTCTTTTCAAATGAGTCAGCTCTTCGCATCAGGTGGCCAAAGTATTGGAGTTTCAGCCTCAACATCAGTCCTTCCAATGAACACCCAGGACTGATCTCCTTTACGATGGACTGGTTGGATCTCCTTCCAGTCCAAGGGACTCTCAAGAGTCTTAGTAAAAAAATAAAACCAAATGACTTGATTTAAAAATGAGCAAAGGACATAAATAAATACTTTTCCAAAGAAGACATGAAACTGAGCAACCGGTATACATAAAGGTGCTCACCATCAAGAATCAAGGAAAGGCAAAACAGAAATCATAATGAGCTAATGAGGTATCACCTTAAACAGGGTAGGATGGCTGTTACCAAAAGGGCAAGACATTAGTGTTGATGAGGGCATGGAGAAAAGGGAATCCTGTACACTGTTAGTGGAAATGTAAATTGCAACAGGCATTTTGGTAAACAGTACAGAGTTTCCCCTAAAAAATTAAAAATAGAAATACCATATGATCCAGCAATCCCATGTCTAGGTATAAATTCAAAGGAAATGAAAGCAGGATTTCAAGTTTATCACAGCATTTTTCACAATAGCCAACATATGGAAAAAGCTCAAATGTCTACAGACAGATGAGTTAATAAAGAAAATACGGTATAAAATGCAGTGGAATATTACTCAGTCACGAGAAAGAAGGAAATCCTCCAATGTGACAACATGGCTGAACCTGGAGGACATTATGCCACGTGAAATACACCAGACTGAGAAAGACAAATGCTGTATGATCTCCCTTGTATGCGGATTCTAAAAACAGTTGAACTCACAGAAACAGACAGTAGAATGGTATTTTTCAGGGACTAGGAACTGGGGGAAGTGGGGAGATGGTCAAAGAATATAAACTTTCAGTTACAAAAAAAATAAGTTCTGAGGATCTAATGTATAACATGGTGATTGTAGTTAATAAAACTGTGTTGTATCCTGGAAATTCACAGAGAGAATATCTTAAGTGTTCTTACCACACTCTAACACACACACACACACACACACACACACACACACACATATACACATAGTATGATAACTAGTTGATATATGTGCTAATTTGCTTAATTGTGTTAAGCATTTCACAATGTAATGAGCATCTCAAATTATTATGCTGTGCAACTTAAATATTTATAAACTTTATTTATCAATGTTGTTGTTCAGTCACTAAATCGTGTCCAACTCTTTTATGACCCCATGGACTACATCACACCAGGCTCCTCTGTCCATGCAATTTCCCAGGCAAGAATACTGAAGTGGGTTATCGTTTCCTTCTCCAGGGGATCTTCCTGGACCAGGGATCCAATTCCTGTCTCCGTCACTGGCAGGCAAATTCTTTACCACTGAGCCACCAGGGAAGCCCTTTATTCATCAGTGATACCTCACTAAAGTTTAAAAACACACTTGGGAAATTTAGTAACCACATAATGCTTGAAAAACATATAATATATCTCCTTTCCAAGAACAGCACTATTCTTTATAGGTCATCTAAGATTCTAGCATTTGGGTTCACCAATGTGCTTTTCAATATGTCACATAAATTTTTATTACTCCTATGTTTTCTTTTAATTATAAATTACAATTAGTACAGTTTATATTAATGAAATTTATGTGTGTCAGTTGTGAGATTTTTTATTTAAACCTATACAGTGTATATTTGTATTAATTATACTTATAGTTCATAATTTACAAATTTTTTAAACTTTGACAGATAAATTCAATGAATTTTATACATGAGTAATTTATATTTCACTTTGAGATAGATGCAACAATTTGATCATGAGTATTTTTTAACTAAAGTATGAAAAAATGGAAAAGAAGGTAAATGACTTCATAGCTCCTCCAGGAAGGCTCAGAGATTAAAAGAAAAAAAAAATTCGGAGTTGTTTCTAAGTATAGACTATATAGCCTATATACAATGAGAAAGTGATGAAATTGGGATAGATTATATAATCAATTCTTCTCCATTGGACCTTTTTTTCTGATTTAATTTACCATTAAAAAACATACCAACACGTTAGCATAAAACCCATAATATAAAACAGTCACCTTTTAAAGTCAAACCACAAAAAAGGCTTGAATTTACAAGCCATTTACTCACACACAAAGATTCCCTTAATGGAAACCTGCAAAACATAGGGCGGTGGTGATTTGTCCTGTATTTTATAATAGCGACGCGTGGCGCAGGCCCTGCTGACTTCATTTTCTCTTAAACCTCTCTGTCGACATATTTATGCTTGCTTGCTACATATATCTTTCCTTCTGCTCTTTCCACTTCAATTTTATTTTTTTCTTTCTACGACAGAACGGACTTGAATAAAACTGCGCACTTTGTCCGAGTGTAGCAAGCCATTAGAAAATACTACAGATGGGGGTCAAGGCAGAATTTCCTATGAATTATATTATCACTGAAGCAGGGGAAAAGAGAGAAATGCAGTACTGCCCAGTCCCATCCGTGTTTAAAGAATAGGAACTCCCTAACTCACCTGCCCACGAAGTGGAAGGCAGGGAAGATGCATACTCAAAGAATACATGTCACAGAAATTGTTATTTAGAAGTACCTGTATCCCAAGCCTGTTTATCCTAATGTGGAAGTAATTCCTGTTGTAGGCATAAATGTCCCCGTGTGCTCTGGAATGTGCAATCGATGAATTCAAATTAGGCAGTGCCAGGCCGATGGAGTGTTTTTAAACTCAGGGAGAAAGGTGAGATTGTTTTCCTCCTGGTTTTTCATAGCAAAAGGGCTTGAGGTCATTTTGCTTCTAAATTAGATTTCGAAGAGAGTACCCTGCGACTCCTGGCTTTGACTCCTCCTCCCAGAGCGCGGTGTTGAATGAAGCCTTGTGACCAGGATGAGGGGCCGTACCTCTTTCAACCACACATGAATCTCTGACAAGCTCCTTTTCTTGGACACCTATTACTTCCATAAGGGGAGTCACTGCTTTCCTAAGCAGCCCTTGTAATTTCCAGCAAGGTCCTTCAACTCACTTAATGTGAAACATTTGTTCAAGCCTTACTTGTCTGAGCCAGGTCATGTTTGTGCTTTCCTTGAGTTGCAGAATGTTGATGGTTGTTGGGCTAGAACTGCCTGCCTCCGGCGCCTCCGTTTCTCACTGGATTGCAGTCATTACGGTGGGGTTTCCTTTGGTTGGTGGTCTTCGCGGTGCCCTCCACGACGAGGGTAACAAGCAGAAGGTGGCTGACTATGGGAAGATAAGCACTTTATCACACAAGTCAATTTTGGCAGCGCAATTTTTTCTCTCTCTACTATGATTATGATAGGGTTCCATAAAGGATACAGCTGTAAAATGCCCTTGGAATTAAAATCCAGAATCTGTAAGCTCGGAATCATGGCAGTAAAATTGTAGTATTTGTCGATGAGTTCTGGTATTAAGATTGTCCTCTGTGCATCAAGTCCCGTCCGACTCTTTTGTGACCCCATGGACTATAGCCTTCCAGGCTCCTCTGTCCATGGGATTTTTCCAGCAAGAATACTGGAATGGGGTGCCATTTCTTCCTCACGGTATCTTCCTGATCCAGGGGTTGAACTCAGGTCTCCTGCGTCTCCTGTATTGCAGGCAGATTCCTTACCACTGAGCCACCTGAAATTCCAATTGTCCTCTGTACATGTCTATAAAATGTTAGATAATTCCACTTTCATGGAATTCTGGTAAATCTCGCTTTATTGTTAGCCCAGTTTAGGCTCATATCTTACTTTTCTTGATTCTGAAATTTTTATCTAAAGTGAAGGGACAACACTCTCTGGCTACAATTCAAAATGACAGCTTAATTCTTTTTAATTTTTTTTTGTTTGTTTTTCCTCCTAACTTAGTACATCAGAACTGATCTTGTTGCTTGTGTACTGTCTAAGAGACTGTTTATTTTTATTTCATATTTATATACAATTCGAATTAGTTCCTTCCTTTCTCTTGTATCTGTCAAGGCTAGAAGACAATTTTTTCAACTCTCTAGTGTTATGATGACCTTAAACTCTGAGCTGTGCAATTATACTAGAAAACTAACCTTTAAATAATTTTTAGATTGGTGACAAGTGCATAAGTATGCAGACATTTGAGTTTTAGCATAATCTTTCTTTGAAGTTTTATTTTAAATCAGTACATTTATTTTATCATTATAGATAATTTAATGAAGTATGGAGTGGAATATATAAAATATTTTTCCAGGGGATACAATTAACATATTTTAATATATATGCATCTGGTGCATACATATGGAAGATATATCACACACTTTATTATTAACTGTATACAGTCACATTGCTTGTTAATATTTCTATTTTAGAAACAAAAATTTTGAGCTGAGAGGTTTGAGTAAATGCCAACAGTAAATAAGTTTCATAACTATTTTCCATGCTTTAAAAATCAACCTATTAAATACTTTATGAAGGGATTTTTATGTTGAAATATAATTTGATGTAGGTGGTCATTCATACCGCAGAAATAGCATTTCATTAAAAACTTACTTGAGAAGTGATAGTCCACAACCGAACTAAGAGGGAAATTATGTTTTTTTAGGTAAGAAATCAGGGAATGAAACTTTATTTTGCTCCTCATGAAAGAAAGAGACAGAGAGAATGTGTAATATTCCTTAGGGAATGATCATAATAAAATTCTATAAAGCAGTCCATAAGAAGATATTTCATTTCTCATGAACTTTAAAGGAATTTCAGGTAAAACTTATTTCAATAACATTATCATGTAAATGACACAGAATAGATAAAAGTTCCACAAATATGATGGGTCAAATGGGTCATGAACTAATAAGCAATGAACTAAAATAGAGTAATAAGGATAAAGGAAGCAATGGAAATGAAATTTAACCAAGGAATTGTCCAATAAGTACAAGAAGTGAGCATCTGACAAATACCTGTATACAATGGAAAGAGTCACTTATTTAAAACTTCCAGAAAACAATCCCTAATTTTTTTAAACTGTTATTTTGCTTTAGTCAGTGACAAGCTCCCTTTGATAAGGACAGATAACTGTTCTTGATTTTTGCAGTGTGTGTTTAAGACCTCTCACTTTGAATAATTATGGAGTCATAAAAACATTTGTTGAGCCTTGACCTTGTTCATATTCAAACATCAGTTTATAAAAATAAAAATCTGTTGCCTTTGATGTCCCAATTAAGCCTATAAACTAAAATTTTCAGTTTTGGGTGAAAGCAGTTTTAACTGTGTGTGTAATTTTGAATAGCAGTCTCCACATAAGGCAGAAACAACTTTGTGGTCTAACATGACTTTGCTTTGCTGAAATTTCTGTTCTTAGAAGTACATTGCTTTCCATGGAACAATTTCATCACTGTTAATGGAAAAATCTTGTAAAATAGAATAGAATGAAAAAGACTATTACAATTCATGCAAAATGGGCCTCAACCGAAGCATGGAGGTGTTGTGATTTTTAAAGGGAAATTTTCATTAATCTATCATTTTACTGAAATTTATGATATAGAAGTGTTAGAATATTTTCACAGATATGGATTCAAAATAACAACAGCATATATATATGCAAAATGAGTGATATTTATTGTTACTTACCTACATGGCAATAGATATTAACAGAAATATTTCTAAATGAATATCAGTTAAATCATTGAATTGTGAAGTGGAAGCAACAATTTTGTCTCTGTTACAGCCAAGCAAAGTAAACCTCCTGTGAGGGCCTACTATGTTCTGGGACATTTTACACATCGTCATTTATTTCCTAAAATTATTCTATTGTGTATGTGTGTACTCATTCATGTCTGACTTCTTGCAACCCCATGGACTGTAGCCCACCAGGTTCCTCTGTCCATGGGATTTTTCAGGCAAGAATACTGGAGTGGGTTGCCATTTCCTCCTTTAGGGGATCTTTCAGACCCAGGGGTGAGACCTACAACTTTTGTATCTCCTACATTGGCAGGCAGATTCTTTACCATTGAGCCACCTGGGAAGCCTCCAAATTATCCTAATAGACAGGTATTTCTTTCTTAGTTACATGCGAGAATACGTGGTCCAAAAAGGTTAAATAATATGCACTATATCCCAGCTCTGGGATTTGGACCATTCTATCTGCACTAAGAGCAGATAGACTCTTAGCAGATAGTCTTAGTTTTATGTGCACCCTAAAACATTTTGAGGATGAATATAATTCAACAACTCATAGAAAACAAAAGCCTCTGAAACATACTAAATGAAAGAAGCCAGACACAAAATGGTCACATATGAACTGCATTTAAGTGAAATACCCAGAATAGATGAATTCATAGGGATAGAACTCAGATTGGTGGCTGGTAGGGTTGAAGGGGTAAGGCAATGAGGAGAAACTTAATAGGTATAGAAATGTTTTGGGACTAGATAGAGACAGTGGTTGCACAACATTGTAGATGCGCTAAATGCTTTTAATTCTCATTTTACAAGTGTTAACTTTAAGCTATGTGAATCTCACCTCAATAAATTATTTTTAAAAAGAGGATATAACTGATGACAAAGAACATTCGACATCTTTTCTGCCATTAGAACAATCAGTTCAGTCAAATATAGGTGACCTTTACCTCCCTTCATGGGCTTCCCATGTGGTGCCGTGGTAAAGAATTCATCTGCCAGTGCAGGAGACATAAGAGATATGAGTTCAGTCCCTGGGTCAGCAAGGTCTCCTGGAGGAGGAAGTGCAACCCATTCCAGTACTTTTGCCTGGAAAATCCCATCAACAGAGCACCCTGGCAACTATTGTCTGTGTGGTCTATGGCTACAGTCTATGAGGTCGCAAAAGGATTTGGACATGATGGAGCACACACACACCTCCCTTCATAAACCACAGTCCCAGAGTTAATATCCAACATTAACACTTCATGAAAGAGAAAATACTAGTGGAGGTTAGTGCAGCCCCTAGACTATGTTCCTGAGGACAGAAGTTCCATACAGAAGCCAGCGATTTATATATGTGTCTTCCTAAATACCTAGCACAATATCTGGCAAAATATACTAGCAACATTTGGACAATCCACTTTTGAAACTCAGAATCCACATAAATAACTAGGTATGTAATTTTTACAAATAATACATACTTCAGTTTTGTCAAATATTGTCAAATATTTCAGCATTCCTGGTTCAACAGCACATTTTCAAGCGTAATGTAATATATGTTCTTGATACTTCAAAGACAGAAGAATAAAGAGGACAAATGGATTAAAAATTTTGAAAAACAAAGCTCTTTGATAAAAGTTGAATACTTTGGTACCATCCATCACATAATTGACCACTTTATGTCTATACATGAGTTATTTACACTATAGCTCATCTGAGTCAGTGATGGCCTCTTATTTTAAATGGCTCAATAAACATCAAACTATTTTGTTACATATGATCAGCTACATTTTGCTGCTTCATTAAAAATGAGATTTCATCTTTCACTGGATGACACTTTAATGAAGGAAAAGAGAATGTTTTTGTCCATTAAAAAATGCAGGTAACAGATAGTCTCGAAGATGTCAAGGCCTTGGTGAAATATGAACAGTCAGGAAAAATTCCAAATGGAGAAGAGCATTCCTTCACTCTGTTATGGGATTCTGAAGAACAGTTAGGTGTGGTTATGCTTTTATTGGCCACAAGCAATTAAAGAGAGACCTGTGTATCTCAGGTCAGGCAGATTCTGTTGTTTAAGCCATTTTGTAACCATGGACAAAAGGATTCTAAATATGAACCAAGACATAACCCAATCAGTGACTGCAACCCTAAAACCTGAAGATCCCTCAGATTTTAATCTGGATCAAAGATGTTCTGAATATTCATTGGAAGGACTGATGGCGAAGCTGAAGCTACAATATTCTGACCACCTGATGCAAAGAGCCAGCTCACTGGTAAACATCCTGATCCTAGGAAAGATTGAGGGCAGGAGAAGAAGGGACGACACTCTTCCATGATCGATGGCATCATCACTTCAGTGGACATGAGTCTGAGCAAACTATGGGAGATAGTGAAGGACAGGGAAGTCTAGCGTGCCACAGTCCATGGAGTCACAAAGAGTCAGACACAAACTAGCAACTGAATGACAACAAAATATGCCCTATTTTATGAAATTAACTAAATGAAAACAGGGTGATCCATTGGGAAAATAAAATACCCGCTATCCCACGGACAGAGGAGCCTGGCAGGTTGTACTCCATGGGATCACAAAGAGTCGGACATGGCTGAGTGACTAACACTTTCACTTTCACTGCATATATACCCAGATGTCAGACACATTTTCCATCAAACACAACTTACCAACACACAGGGGGCTTCCTGCTTTCCTAAGTCAGTAAGCATTTAAAAAACAAATAGTCATGATGGATATGCCAAAGACCTCTGTGAACCCTGACATCCCTTGCCCCCTTTCTCTGTTCTCAACTCTCTCTTGTGCCTGGCTTCATTTGCTCTTAGCCATCAGCTGGCCAATCTGTTTTGAACTTTTGGGATTGTCTGATGTTTCAGCAGGGTGGTTTTTAAACAGAACTTTCAAATCATAGCTACAGACCAACTTTAAAGGTCAGTGTAAAAATAATTTAAAGTAGAAAGTTTAAAAAGGGGCAAAAAAAAAAAAATTCCCCAATTCTGTTCAGTCATCTCTGCAATAGTGCAAAAACACCTAATAAATAGCAAAACCTGGGAAAGGTCAAGATGGAAATTATTAATAAATGCTAAATAACCCAGAGCCAGTCCAGCAATATAAAAATGATGAAATATCAATTTAAAACACCATGTGAAGCAAAAACAAAATCTTTATATCTAATTGAAAAGGTTCATAAAAGGAAAATAAAAAAAACAGTTTTTTGAGTCACAGCTTTGCAAAGCTTGATTACTAGACTGCTGTCAGGAATACCATTTCTATCTAGGATCCCACAATGCTCACAGAATTTTTATCTTTCATAGATTTTTGTACATATGTCATTAAAATAAATGCATGAATTCCACCAGGTGACCTAGAATTTTGCAAAATTCAGCTAAAAAATAAGAAATGGAAGTGTAATTTATTTTCTAAAAAGGCTTGGGAAAAAAAATAAAAATAAAAAGGCTTGGGAATTCTTGCCTTTAACAGACAAACAGGTGAACACTGGTTGCCCTCCTACCCAAGGTTATTAACATCATAACATTGCATATTCTAGCTGTAGTTTTCTGTTTCTTCAGAGTCATGAAAAAATTTAACATTTTATATTTTATGCAATTCAAAACTTTCAGATGATTTTGTGGAGCTTAAACACAGAGTCTTTAAATCTAATAACATTAGAAAGTGCTTATTCTTCAATTAACAGTATCTGCTTTTTGTGTGTTGTGCGCTTATTTATCATTAACATTTATTAAACTGAATACACTAAATTACCATTTACTCTATTTATCATTTCTGTTTGTGTTTGAATAGCTTGATAAGAAAAACTAGAACTTCCCTATGGGTTATTGTTGTTATTTAAAAAGATAAATCAAAGATAGGTGGCTCAATATATATATATATATTCTTGTTAATATTGCTTTGAAAGTGAAGTTGCTCAGTTGTGTCCAGCTCTTTGCGACCCCATGGACTGTAGCCTACCAGGTTCCTCCATCCATGGGATTTTCCAGGCAAGAATAGTGGAGTGGGTTGCCATTTTCTTCTCCAGAGGATCTTCCCGACCGAGGGATCAAACCCGGTCTCCCACATTGTAGGCAGATACTTTACCGTCTGAGCCACCAGGGAAGTTTTACCTGAACTATATTCCTATATTCTGATTTCCAAACTCCTTTTACTTCTCTATTTCATTATTCAATCTTCCTGAAATGTTTTTAATTTGTTGGCTGAATCATGAAAATCTCACCAAGATAGTTAAAGCTCAGATTCCTGGAGAATAAATGAACGTCCTTATATTATAAACAATAAATTAGGTAACTGTAAAATCATAAAGAATGTCCTTGGCTTTCAGAGACAATGGTAAGTCGCAGACTATGAAAATGTCTTCATAACTTTTAACTAAAAAAATTTTTGGACCCGTTTTATTATTGTTCTCTTCATGCATGACTTTTCTGAAATGAGATCTGGATGGAATAGTATTTCAGGAAAACCCAAAGTTTTAATGATGGATGTTTTAAGTAATAAGGATAAGAAGATTTATTATGATTACATTTAAACATTTCCCACAGTTGGTGTCCTTGGGGGAAATCTGCATTCTGTGTGGTAATTAAAATTCTGTACATGCTATAATGAATAGAACAATGTAGAAGTAACTCTTCTCTCTAGAGTTTTATTTAGTGGTACAAAAAAAAAAAAAATGTGAAAAAATAGAGTGACATCACTTAGCTGTTGATTCACAATTTAGAAAATGGTATCTGGGATGCTGAATAAAGAAAAATAAAATCAATGGATGTTACAATAAAATTTGACATCCTACTTTCCCTATCCCTCAGAACTATGAAAATGCGATAAGCATTATGTAAGTAAATAACCACCTGATGTGAAGAACTGACTCATTGGAAAAGACTCTGATGCTGGAAAAGATTGAAGGCTGGAAAAGGGGGTGACAGAGGATAAGATGGTTGGATGGCATCACTGACGTGATGGACATAAGTTTAAGCAAGCTCCAGGAGTTGGTGATAGACAGGGAAGCCCGGTGTGCTGCAGTCCATGGGATCGCAAAGAGTTGAACATGACTGAGTGACTGAACTGACTGAACTAAAGTAAACAGCAACATTTCTACAACTTTGGAAACTAGTTCTAAAGAAAAATATCAGAACCTGTAATAGTACTTAGTAGACATTCAATAACTATTTTTGTTGTTGTTGACCCATATGTATGATTTGATCGAAATTATATTTGGATAAAAATTTTGCAGTATTGAAATAATGCCACAGATTAATAAAAATCTCAAGAAAGACTTCCCTGGTGGTCCAGTGATTAAGGCTCCATGCCCCCAATGCATGGGTTTGATCCCTGGTCAGTAAACTAAAAGTCCCTCAAGATGCACACAGTGACCAAAAAAAGAAAAAAGCCATAATATATGGCATATTTGGTTATATGTTTTGGTACACATAGGTAGAGGTTTCAGAACTACTAGTAGATTGCAAAATCTTTACAAGAAAATGTATCAAGAATGGAAGCTCATTTATGTTGAGAATCATTTAAGCATGTATAAATAGCCATAATTTTTTATGGTTCTCAAAGTAAAATTTTAATAAACCAATTATGAATGTGACAATGCTTAGAAAATATGTTAGAAAATTTACATATCATGTTTTATAGTATAATCCTCACACTTCCTTGCCAATAACAAGCCTGTGAATATCAAGTTACATAAGTTATTTGAAATATCTTTAAAATTATATGTAATTTTAATGTCAATAAAAACTAATGAAAAATGAGTCTGTTGATGCCAATGGCTGTGAGAATACAGTGGGTAGCTATAGCAGGAAATGGCTGTTGTCAAGCCCAGTGACTGAAGAGTAGAGCTTGTTTATTGAGAAAAACTTTCCTTTCTGTTGACCTCAGGCGTACGCATGAAGCAATGCGGGGAGGAGGAGACAGCCACCTCTGCACTTGACCAGCCAAGTCAATCATGGAAATCAGTGGAGCGTTAGCCATATTGCCTTTAGTCCAAAGTTAAGAAGAATGGAAAAAATGTTATATTTTTTATGGAGCTCAAGTAGCATTTTATTTAGTGAGATCACACAAGTTTAACGTGGAAGGTGAGAATTTTGCTACCCTCAGGTCAAGTTTACTTGTTGGGAAGGGCATTATTAATAGAAGGGCCCTAAACACATGGGAGAACTCAGAATACAGTAAATTTGATAAAGCTACCTGGAGTAGAAGGGGATAACTGTGAAGAGTCTATCGGTGGTATTAGTGATGAAGCATAAGGAATTCATCCTGGATTCTGGAAAACGTAGAGGTTTCCTAGGCCTTTTCGTGGGAGTATTCCATGGAGAGAATTAAAGAACAATATGGAAGGAACTGTAGAAGAGGGAAGCAGAATGAGTCAAAGAGGGAAATGAGGAAACAAAATGCACAGTTGAGAACAAATTTCAACACAGTGTATGTCAGAGAAAAGCTATTTATTACATTTTGACTGAATTAGTGAAATATCTACATAATGCAGTTTTTCTGGAACTACTATAATTTAGACAAAATTACTTAATAAAATCGTGATACTAATCTATACATCTTACGGGCTTCCCTGGTAGCTCAGCTGGTAAAGAATCTACTTGTGATGCAGGAGACCCCGATTCCATTCCTGGGTTGGGAAGTTCCCCTGCAGAAGGGATAGGTTACCCACGCCAGTATTCTAAGGTTTTGCTGATGGCTCAGATGGTAAAGAATCCGCTTGCAATGCAGGAGACCTGGGTTCGATCCCTGGGTTGGGAAGATCCCCTGGAGGAGGGCATGGCAACCCACTGCGGTATTCTAATCCCCGTGGCCAGAGGAGCCTAGCGGGCTAGAGTCCATGGGGTCACAAACAGTGGTACACGACTGAGCAACTAAACATGGTAACAATACATCTTACTTGCAATATCTGATATTGACTGAGATGTAAAGTGATTGTGAGTGGACACAGCTTTATCAAAATAACACTTCGGAGAGTTATTACAAAGATGATTATTAAAAATAATAATAGAAATTTGACTTACATATGGAAGACATTGGAGAAGAAAAATGACCAATAAAGCCATGCCAGGACCCAGTCCATGTCCCTGTGGGTGCTGAGTAGCACAGGGGGCGGCTGTGGCTCTCTGATCTCGAAATTGAAACTGCAGGCATCTCTCCATCCTCCGCATGTGAGAGGCCGCTGTCTTCAGGAGCTACTTCCCTGGTGCCTCAGTTCTGTGTGTCCATGGAGCAGTCTATCTGTGCAACCCTGCCTGACCACTTTAAGGATAATTCCCTTCATTTATTCCTACCTTGCTTAAAATACCTAGAATAATTTCCATTTTATCATAAAAAATTGAAGTAAAGGACTTTCATGAAATACCCGGACCTTCAACTAAATAAAGTAGAAGTGAATTCTATCAAAATGTCTGGAGTCCTATATATTATAAGGAAATGCTTTAGATTAATATTTTTCTTAATATAAAATAATATAAACTGATGATAAAATGTAAAGCATGAAATATAAAAATGGCAAAAATTTATTCCTCAGAAACAAATAGCATGCAAATTAACATTTTGGGCTATTTCCCATAAGATATTTTTCTATTTATATTTTTAATTATTTTGGATCAACCTGAATTTGTAATGGTATAGTTTGCTTACCTTCAATATTACAACATAATTATAGGTTCATAATTTTGCAAATGCATAATAAATATCATTTTAACTACTGTTTTTTTCTCTTCTATAAATGTGTCATAACTTAAACCTTTTTTATTTTATTAGATGTTAGTTAAGACTATTCTCTCTTTTAAAATATCTCCCATACTTGTTAGTAAAACAAGTTAGTGAAAAGAAACTATTTTTTTTTTTCATTTTAAAATAAGCATTTGAATTCCAGTGAAGCTGAATATTTGTTTTATTCATGTGAGTTGGTTGTTTCTACTTTATATTTTACTGTTTCTATATTTTGTTTTGAGTCACATAAATGAAATGATTTTGGATAACATTTTAATATTCAGTCATCATAAGTATGCAGAATAAACTAGAACCATGCTTATAATTACAACAGCTATCAAATTTTCAACAATTATTGTGTACCACGGGCTTCCCGGTGGCTCAGTCAGTAAAGAATCCATCTGCAATGCAGGAGACCCGGGTTTGATCCCTGAGTCAAAAAATACCCTGGAGAAGCAAATGGCAACCCACTTCACTGTTCTTGCCTGGAGAATTCCACTGACAGAGGAGTCTGGCGGGCTACAGTTCATGGGGTCACAAGAGTCAGACATGACTGAGCAACTAAACCACTATCACCACCATTGTGTACCAGGCGCCTTTCAATGTGGTCCACACATATCAATCATCTCATGTAATGCTCATAGCAAACCTATGAAATAAGTACAATTATGCTGATTTTAGAATGCGAAATTTTGAGGCAGAGTCAAATGAACTTCCCCAGGCAGTTCCCAGTAGATAGGAATTGCTTAAGCTAAGACTAGGATCAAGGTGAACTGACTCCAGATTTAGACTCATAACTCCTAAATTACATAAACTTTCACGTATTATAAAGAGGACTCCAACTGATTTTTGGAATCTGACTCTGAAGCTTAGGGAAAAGCTGGAAGCTAGAGATCTGCAACTGAAACTGGCTATATTAAATTCAATTCCTTCACAAGTCTTTGGATCCTAAAAAAATTTGCCTGTGAATAAATAATTTCTCAGCCATAATTCAAAATGCAGCCTTTGCAAACTGCTCCCATGTGGGGCCAGTGGTGAAGAATCCACCTGCCAATGCAAAGGAGACACAAGAGACATGGGTTCGCATCCTGGGTTGGGGCAATCCCCTGGAGTAGGAAGTGGCAAACCACTCCAGTATAATTGCCTGAAAAATTCCATGAACGGAGGAGCCCGGCAGGCTACAGTCCATGGGATCGCAAAGAGTGGGACGTGACTGAGTGACTGAACACACAGGACAGAAAATGGGCTCATTTCTGTCACAACAGCATTTCTGAATCCTATCTTTTTTTTTTTCCTAGAACTTATTAACATTTATTTCACTAACTCTTTTTAATTTGTGTATTGTCCATCTGCACTCTCTAGAGAATAAGAACCATGGAGGCAGAATGTCTGCAAGCTGTATCTTCAGGGTTTAGATGTTAGTTGACATATTTTAAAGAACATTTGTTGCTTCTATTGTTTCTATTGTTTTCTCTGCTTGGCATTTTCCGGTACTTCTAGAAACAGATCGTCTGGCCCAGGATCTTGCTTGTAAGCTGAACATTATGTGGTTCTCAAGGTTGTGGTCAACCAGTCATCTTCCCTAAAGCCACACTTGACTACTGGTTGTGTGCCAACTAGATTACTGGTTTGTTGAATACCTAGGGGAAGATGTAAGTGCATCCCTGGGTGTGAGTATTAGCAGACATCTCAGAATTCTGATGGGGCCATGTACTGATAAATCTTTGATACAATAATCTCACAGGTGTTGAAACTGTGAATGGTGTCAAACAGAAGATATTGGTCATTGTGTTACCTTTGATGTGGTAGCTCAGACGGTAAAGAATCCACCTGCAATGCTGGAGACCTGGATTCTATCACTTGGGTTGAGTAGATCCCCTGGAGGAGGGCATAGGAGCCCACCCCAGTATTCTTGCCTGGAGAATCCCCATGGACAGAGAAGCCTAGCAGGGTTACAGTCCATGGGGTTGCAGAGAGTCGGACACGACCCAGTGACTAAGCACATACTCTATGTGGAAGAAATTCACTGAGACAGTGAAACCAACAAAAAAAGGTAGAGAGTAGTGCTGGACTAAAAATGGGCCTGCTCAGTACTTCTATCAGGTCCCAATTGCCTCTCAGATGAACAGCACCCTGCCTTTCACATGGTTACCTGGAAATTCCTTCTCTATAAGCTAATGCAATGTGAATTCAAAAAGGTTAGGTACAAGTAAGACTGTATTACTTTTCTATTACTGAATATCAAATTACTATAAAATTAATGGCTTATAATCACATCTATCTACTGTCTCACAACTCTGTCCAACAGAAGTCCAGGCAAAGCATCACTGAGTTCTCTGCTCAGGGTTGTCTCCTAAGCTCATTCAGGTTGTTGGCTGGAGCTGTGATCTCAGCAGTTGTTCAAAGTCTTCTAGGAAAATTTGGTTCCTTGTGGTTGTAGGACTGAGGGCTCATTCTCTTGGTCAGAGGTCACTATAAGCTCATAAAGACAATGTGTTCCATGTACCTTCCATCTTCAAACTCAGCAAAGGAGACTTTTCTTCAAGTAGAATTCCCCATACCACAAATCTCTTTTGTCAGGAAATGCTCATTCTCTTTAAAGAGGTTGCCTAGTTAAGTCAGGACCACAGAAGATAATCTTCATTTCTTAATGTTCACTTATTTGTAACCTTAATAATATCTGCAAAACCTCTTCACAGTAGCACCTAGGTTAGTGTTTTATTGAATATCTAAGGGAAGATGTGGATTCATCTGGGGCAGGAGTCTTAGATGCCATCTCAGAATTATGTCTACCATCAAAGCTAAAACAAACATAAGATTAAAACAGAGAAAAAATATTTAGAAGCTCAAATTTGTAAAATTTTACTAAATAATGCAATTAATTCCAAAATAATTTTGGAATTTCTGTGTCATTTCAGGAAAGACAGGCAAATAGGACTCTGCTAGTCTCATATTATGAGCCAGAGGAATTTGTCTGATTTCCAGATTTGAGAGCATCTGGAGTGTTGAATAGAAACAATTAAGTGTTACTTTTATCCATCAAATATCATTAACAAGAGGTCCATCTCAATGTATTGTTTTATTTATTTCAACCTATTTTATTATACCTTTTTGTTCTGAGACGATTCTAGATTTATATGCAATTATTATTAAAAAAAACATAAAAAGATATTTTACCTAGTTTTCCCTATGGTAACATTTTTGTTGTTGTTTAGTTGCTGAGTCATGTCTGACTCTTTTGCGATCCCATAGACTGAAGCCTGCTAGGCTCCTCTGTCCATGGGATTTCCCAGGCAAGAATATTGGAGTGGGTTGCCATTTCCTTTTCCAGGGGATCTTCTCAACCCAGGGATCAAACCCATATCTTCTGGATTGGCAGACGGATTCAGATTTTCACCACTAATTCACCAGGGAAGCCCTTGGTAACATTATACATAACTATAAAATGGCATTATAATCCAGCAATGGACACTCAAATAATCCATAGGTCTTATTAACTTCTCACAAATTTTATAAGCACTCATTTGTTTGTGTGTTTAATTTTACATAATTTTATCATGTGTGTGGACATGTAAATCTTTACTAAAATCAATATACAGAATCATTTCATATCAAGTTCAGTTCAATTCATTCACTCAGTTGTGTCTGACTCTTTGCGACCCCATGAACCGCAGCATGCCAGGCCTCCCTGCCCTTCACCAACACCCGGAGTCTACCCAAACTCATGTCCATTGAGTCAGAGATGCCATCCAACCATCTCATCCTCTGTCATCCCCATCTCCTCCTGCCTTCAACCCTCCAGCATCAGGGTCTTTTCAAAGGAGTCAGCTCTTTGCATCAGGTGGCCAAAGTATTGGAGCCTCAGCTTCAATATCAGTCCTTCCAATGAACACCCAGGACTGATCTCCTTTAGGATGGACTGGTTGGATCTCTTTGCAGTCCAAGAGACTCTCAAGAATCTTCTCCAACACCACAGTTCAAAAGCACCAATTCTTTTGCACTCAGCTTTATTTATACTCCAACTTTCACATCCATAAATGACTACTGGAAAAACAATAGCCTTGAATAGATGGACCTTTCTTGGCAAAGTAACATCTTTGCTTTTTAATATGCTGCCTAGGTTGGTCATAACTTTCCTTCCAAGGAGTAAGTGTCTTTTAATTTCATGGCTGCAATCACCATCTGCAGTGGTTTTGGAGCCCCAAAAAATAAAGTCAGCCACTGTTTCCCCATCTATTTGCCATGAAGTGATGGGACCGGATGCCTTGATCTTAGTTTTCTGAATGTTGAGCTTTAAGCCAACATTTTGACTCTGCTCTTTTACTTTCATCAAGAGGTTGTTTAGTTTTCTTCACTTTCAGCCATAAGGGTGGTGTTATCTGCATATCTGAGGTTATTCATATTTCTCCCAGCAATCTTGATTCCAGCTTATGCTTCCTCCAGCCCAGCGTTTTTCATGATGTACTCTGCATATAAGTTAAATAAGCAGGGTGACAGTATACAGCCTTGACATACTCTTTTTCTTATTTGGAACCAGTCTGTTCCATGTTGAGTTCTAACTGTTGCTTCCTGACCTGCATACAGGTTTATCAAGAGGCAGGTCAGGTGGACTGGTATGCCCATCTCTTTCAGAATTTTCCACAGTTTATTGTGACCCACACAATCAAAGGCTCTGGCATAGTCAATAAAGCAGAAATAGATGCTTTTCTGGAACTCTCTTACTTTTTTGATGATCCAGTGGATGTTGGCAATTTTATCTCTGGTTCCTCTGCCTTTTCTAAAACCAGCTTGAACATCTGGACGTTCACAGTTCATGTATTTCTGAAGCCTGGCTTGGAGAATTTTGAGAATTACTTTACTAGCATGTGAGATGAGTGCAATTGTGTGGTAGTTTGACCATTCTTTAGGATCTCATTTTGTCCATTCATAATCAAATCCATCCAAATTCACTGCTAACCCTACAATGGCTAACCAGTTCTCTGACTTCCTGTTCCATCTTGCCAATTCCTCCTAGTGCTGCCTCTTGCATGGAATCCAGGCCAAGCTAAATAGAGCAGTTAACACATATATTTCTAAAATCTCAGAGGACGAAATATCTGATTTTCATATCTAACAATAAAAACATAGATGTAAATTCATCATAAACATTTGCGATAACATAAGCTTTCTAAAAGTGAGAGTATGACAGGACCAAGACCCACAGGAAATTAAGTGTGTTAGAGTAACTTAATCAAATATGCAATCTACTCAGTTTAATAATCAGATAACTATGGTACGCTACAAGCTTAGACCTCATTTTAAAATGGGAGAAGCCATCTTTAGAGTACAAATACCACAACTTCTATTACTAATTGCATTTCAAGTGTACTTTTGCTCATGTTTCAGCAACTGTCCATTCAAATTTGCAATTGCTGCACCTAATCTTTTCTTGAATGTATTAGTCATCTCAAATTTACTGTGTTGTAAATTTAGGCCCATATTTTATACCCTCACATGGTTCCTATAATTTTATCCATCTCAACAACTTGAAATTGCAAGCCTCCACATTTTCAGACCAAAAATTCTGGTGTCTCACTGATTGCATTCTTTTTCTTACATCTCACATCCATATTTTTTTTTTTCACATCCATATTTTAATGACTCATTTGTAAGACCCTCCAATGAATATCCTTAAATATGACTATATCTCATGACCTCCACAGTGAAAATGAAGCTACACCACTGTCTTTTACCTAGATTTTAGTAGCAGCATTCTCAGTAATCTAATTCAACCCCTGTCACCTCAATTCCTTCTTTATCTATTCTCAGTACAACTGCACATTAATCCTTTTTTATGTCAGATAATGTCACTCTTTTGATCAAAACCCTCTAATGGTTCCCTGGATCAATGAGCAACCTGGCAAAAAATGAATGGCATCCTCAATTTAGGTCATTTGAAGAGCAATGGATAAAGCGACTATTTTCATCGACATAGACAAGGTGAAGTCCAGGGAAATTACCAGGTCAGGACTAGGGGTGAGAAACAGTAGGTACGCATCAGTAAATGCTAGACTGACAATACAAGGAGAAGAGGAACAGGGTTCTGATAAAGACTAGAGTAAATAACCCATGACAGACAAAATGGGGAGTGTGGGACATCAACTGCTGTTTTTTAACTCCTAAGTAAGTAACACTTCAAAATAAAAGTGTAGTCAAACAGAGCAAAGAATATGTTCCTTTTCTCTCTATATTTGTAAGTATAGGTAGATATCTAGACAGACTACTAGAGATGGGTATAATACATGTGTGATCAGTCAGTTCAGCTCAGTCATGTCCGACTCTTGGTGACCCCATGAGCTGCAGCATCCCAGGCTTCCCTGTCCATCACCAGCTCCCGGAGCTTGCTCAAACTCATATCCATCAAGTTGGTGATACTATCCAACTATCTCATCCTCTGTCGTCCCCTTCTCCTCCTGCCTTCAATCTTTCCCAGCATCAGGGTTTTTTCCAAGGAGTCAGTTCTTCCCATCAGGTGGCCAAAGTATTGGAGTTTCAGCTTCAGCATCAGTCCTTCCAATGAATATTCATGACTGATTTCCTTTAGGATTGACTGGTTTGAGCTCCTTGCTATCCAGGTTACTCTCCGGAGCCTTCTCCAACACCACAGCTCAAAAGCATCAATTCCTCAGTGCTCAGCTTTCTTTATGGTCCAACTTTCATATCCATACATGACTATTAAAAAAACCATAGACGGACCTTTGTTGGCAAAGCAATGTCTCTGCTTTCTAATATGCTGTCTAGGTTTGCCATAGCTTTCCTTCCAAGGAGCATGTGTGATAGTAAAAGTGAAAAGGTTAGCCACTCAGTCCTGTCCAACTTGTTGCAATCCCATGGTCTGTATAGCCTGTTAGGCTCCTCTATCCATAGGATTCTCTGGGCAAGAATACTGGAATGATTAGCCATTCCCTTCTCCAGGGGATCTTCCTGACCCAGAGATCAAACCCAGGTCTCCCGCATTGTAGGCAGATTTTTTTCGATCTGAGCCACCAGGGAAGCCCATAATACATGCATATGTGCACATATGTATGTATATGTGTGTGTTTATACAGATTCCAGGAAGATAGTTAAACAGATATGGATATAATGTATGTATATAAATCCATGCTTATAATGATTCCATTTTCACATTTCAGTGTTTTATACTTTACAACATGTAGTCAATCAACTTGGGACCTAGTCACACTCCTCTTTGAGAAAATAATATGGTTAACCAGAGACAGTCTGTTGAGAAAATGTAGCAAAGTACATATATATTGCTTTATCATGCTGATGAAATTTTTATCAACTCAATATTTTTATCGTTTAAAATATTTAAGACTTACTAATTAAAAAATAAAAAATCAATTGAGAGTACAGAATAGGATGTACAATTTCCAGATTTTCTTCTGAGGGTTCCATCAGCATGATTATATAAATATATGTGAAAGGTAAAATTTTCTCATGCTTCAGCTACAATGCTTGATTAGAGGAGTAGATATACTGTACTTTTACTTGGCAAAAAATGTAGCATATTTTGAAATTCAGTTAATATTCAAATGAAAATATCAGCACTCTACCAACAAATATGTTTTTTGAAGTTACAGCTATTTGAAAACTCTTTAATGAATTTACTTTTTTCAGAAAAATACACAAAGCAGTTGTGAGAGTTATCTTCACACAGTACAGCTCTGCTGGAATTACACTGGTAATGTCACCGACGAAACGAATTGGCCTAGAAACCATCTGTCACTTTGATGAAAATGGGCTAATATTCAAGTTTATATATTTTGATATATTGACTCTTCAATCCACAGGCTTCAATTCTAACCCTGTCACTTTAAAAAAATATATGCTATACACAATCCATTGAGATAATTACATAGAAATACAAAGCTGGCCCCTCACCATGTCTATAGCATGTTTGCATTGAAAACACTAACCACTGTCTATCCTATCAAAATTTGTGAACTATATTTAAATAAAATTAAGTTCAATTCAAAATTTCACCTTTTTACTCAGCAACACACTCTAAAATAACGCTGTTTTAAATATTTAATATATGGTACTATGCAGGGTTATAATGACTATCCTGTTAGCCAACTGAAACAACATCAACCTTGCCTTTTTTCTCCTAAGTGCTATATCTTTTTGCTCCAGAACAAACCATGGATAGAATTTCTGTGTAAATGAAACTCATTTTGCACTTTTGTCCTATTTATAATAATTCCTTCAGGGCTATAGTGCCTCATATCAGTTATGTGACTTAGAGTTTGTCTCAAACTCCCCTGTCCAGAATCTCACATGCAAAAATAAACACACTTATTTATATGTGCATGTTAAACCACTTCAGTCATGTGCAATTCTTTGCGACCCCATGAACTGTAGCCTGCCAGACTCCTCTGTTCATTGGATTTTACAGGCAAGAATACTGGAGTGGGTTGCCATTTCCTTCTTTAATTGTATATTTTGTTAAAATAAATACATAGCTATTGGTATACACTTATATCAAAGGTATTCATCTGCCTTGTCTCCTATCTTTCTTCAACTTTTGTCACTGTATTCTGATCAAATGTACAATTATACTTAAGGTCAAATTTAATTTTTTCTTTATGTTAAATTTCAATCGTTTTTTGCATGAGTATCTGTTGGATTTACAAGACAGAATCTGTTGCTTGTCAATTGAAAATGTTGATATAGTAAGTATCACTTCATTGGTCCTCAATTTCAAAGTGACATTGCAGTGTTTTTTGGAAGATCCTGCCAGAAAAATGAGATATGAAATGTTTTATATTCTTTGGAATTATCCAAATCCAATAATATAGATGTATTGTAATAGATAGTCTTGTTTTCTTCCAAGATTTTGTCTACTCTTTAAATGTTTTTGTATATTAAGGAAAGATACTTGACCAGACTCCTCTATCCATGGGATTTCCCTGGCAAGAATACTGGAGTGGGTTGCCATTTCCTTCTCCAGGGGATCTCCCGACCCAGGGATCAAACCCACGTCTCTCGCTTTGACAGGCAGATTCTTTACTACTGCCCAACTTGGGAAGCCCAGAGTTACATAATCCTACTTAATTCTTAGAATAACTCTCAAAAATAAACAAATTTCTAAATATGAAATAAACAGAGGAGCCACCAGTCAAACCCAGACCTGTTTGACTGAAAACCTGATATATATTGTATTGCATTCCTATCAGACAAAACCCCAAAATATCCAAAATGTCAGTGACTTTTTAAAACTTTTCATC
This sequence comes from Dama dama, assembly GCF_033118175.1. NCBI lineage: Eukaryota > Metazoa > Chordata > Mammalia > Artiodactyla > Cervidae > Dama > Dama dama. The sequence continues at coordinate 13,518,618 of NC_083707.1, forward strand.
TAGTTACATTGGCATGAAGAGCCATGACCACAGGTAACTTTTAAAAAAAGCGTTTGCCCATTTCCCTCTTTGATTTTGGACTCTGGTGTTTTAGTCTCTGAAATCAACAAAGGTGTCAGTTTTGTTTTGTGTTGTTTGTTGTCATTATGACTTTTTTGTGAAGCTGTTATCCTCTGACTTTTTAAATAGCATTTTTGAGCCAGAATTGTAGATAATTTAGAAGTGTTCAAATAATGTTTTCTGAGTGTGCAAAGTGCTTCTGAAAAAGGAATGATCTTTTCTCCAAATCAATTGAGAACAGATGAGAGAGTTTCAACCTGAGATAATTCTGTTAAGTACCAGGAGCTTTGTGATGGCTACTCACCACTGAAATGGGAGAAACCCTTGGCTGGAGAACTGTCAAATAAAAGATATTTTTCAGCCTTTTATGCACAATATTTTAGGTACAGTCATTTTGAGAAATGGCTTACCAAAATAAGTCTCTTAAATGTCCTCTAATTTCTGAAGTTCTTATTTTTATATAGAGACTATTTATTATCTAGAAGAGAAAAAGGGACTGACATATTACCCAGGAGTTTTGCATTAGCACCTCATTAGAGCTTTAACAATTACTTACACTGAGTTTTTTAGGTCATTTTTTTCCAGATGAGAAAATAGAACATTAAGGCCTATGGTTTCCAAACACACATTGAGGTGGTGTTTGAATTCAGAATGGTATTCTGAAATCCATTTTTTCTTGCAATTTTTGCCATGTTCTTTGAGGTTATTTTCCTGGAAGGATTTTACTGGGTGTGCAGATTAGAAATGGCAGACAGAATTATTCATTTGTTCACACTAGTGAATATACTGAACAGAATTATTTCTATTATTTCAGTAGCATGTGTGTGTGTGTGTGTTTTAATTTAGTGCTTTATTTCACTCAGTAACCTATTCTGTGTAACCTCTTTTCACTCAGTAACCTAGTCAGTCATGTCTGACTCTGCAACCCCACGGACTGTAGCCTGCCAGGCTCCTCTGTCCATGGAATTCTCCAGGCAAGAATACTGGAGTGGGTTGCCATTCTCTTCTCCAGAGGATCTTCCCGAAAGGGATAGAACCTGGGTCTCCTACATTGTAGATGGACTCTACCATCTAAGCCACCAGGGAAGCCCAACCTATTCTGCTTATACCGAATTACCTTACGACCAAGAGTTCACTCTGGTATATAGAAATATTACTAAAATATTTTATTTCACATGCTTAAGGACAGAACAAAATAATAGCATCATAAGTTAAGAACTAATGCATTTATAGGTTTTAATTTCATACATTATTCCTTTCTTGTTACTTTTTGGAAGAAAAGGAAGGAAATCAGGGGCTCACAGGAAGTGATGGCTGATTCCTGGGTCTCATGATACACCTGACTTCTGATGAAATATCATAATTCTATATTTACAAATTATAAAACAATGATGAAAGTATTCAGTTGAACAACTATCTTAATATAATTTTAGGCCAAGATGTTTTATTTTTGCAATGGAGGCAAAGTATTTTAAATTAAAAAATAATTATTTAAAATAATAAAAATTTAGCACAAAAACAGTTTTAAAAATATTCATCAAAATTAAAATATAAATTGCACTCCAAGAAATCTGTTTTTATTTCAGCTGTGTTAGCTCCTGAGGTTTCACAACCTGTTTTGCAAATAATTTGACAAAATATCTTAGGAATTTCAAGTGAGATAAGTGAAATTTACACAATTTCCTGACAAAAACTCTGCTTTAAGAATGAGTACAAATGCTCCTCAGGGTTAAACTAGCTTGTTCTAGCTTTCTCTATTATTTAAAAATTGGATTAAACTAGCTTCTTCTAGTTTTCTCTATTATTTAAAAATTGGGTGCATTCTCTTCACATTGGTCAGAATGGTCATCATCAAAAAATCTACAAACAATAAATGCTGGAGAGGGTGTGGAGAAAAGGGAACCCTCCTGCACTGTTGGTGGGAATGTAAATTGATAGAGCCACTCCGGAAGACAGTATGGTGATTCCTTAAAAAAATTAGGAATTCCTTAAAAAAAACTACCGTATGACCCAACAATCCCACTACTGGGCATATACCCTGAATAAAACCATAACTGAAAAAGACATGTGTACTCCAATGATCATTGCAGCACTATTTACAAGAGCTAGGACATTGAAGCAACCTAGATGTCCACTGACAGATGAATGAATGAAGAAGCTGTGATACATATGTGCAATGGAATATTGCTCAGCCATAAAAATAAATGCATTTGAGTCAGTTCTAATGAGGTGGATGAACCTAGAGCCTATTATACAGAGTGATGTAAGTCAGAAAGAGAAAAACTAATATCTCATATGAGCACATATATATGGAATCTAGAAAGATGATGGTACAGAACCTATTTGCAGGGCAGCAGTGGAGACACAGACATAGAAAACAGACTTGTGGACACAGAAGAGACAGATGGAGACAGTAGCTTGGAAACATACGCACTACCATTTGTAAAATAGATAACCAGTTGGAATTTGCTGTATGCCTCAGGGAACTCAAGCTGGGACTCTGACAACCTAGAAGGGTAGGATGGGTTGGGAGGCAGGAAGGAGGTTCAAGAGGGAGCAGACATACGTATATGGCTGATTCTTGTCAATGTGTGGCAGAAACCAACACAACATTGTAAAGGCAACTATCCTCCAATTAAAAACAAATTTTAAAAATCCTCCACATTATAAAAACTAAGATCAAAAAAATAATTTGGTGCATTCTATCTGAGCATGAGTTTATAAGCTGGATCTAGCGCATCATTGGCTTAGAATCAACTGAATATTCAAACCATGAAAATATGTAATCTAATCTCTGAAGTAACACTTGAGTTGCGATTTTTACACTTTGAAATTGTCTCAATATTCAATAAATATACATCCATACCAATTGCATACTTGAATGGTATTTCAGTGATTTCAAAGCATTTCAATTTATCTGTATATTGACAATTATTTTTTCTTTGGGTGAAACTCTGAGCTCAAAAAATTGAAAATAAATGCCAACAATGTTTGCCAGGTTATAATCGTGGAACATGTCTCCAAAGTAAATCTATATTAGCGCAACTCAATGTGGTAATTAAGATAGAAAAAGCAGTACTAAGCTGCATGTCCTATGAGGTTCCTTGGGGAGCAAAGTTAACTGACGTGACTTGAAATATGTCCAAGGGGTTTAGTTAGCCTCCAATTAGCTGCAAACTTCTGTTATTAAAATGCATAACAAATACTGGCCTCCGCATCCCTGAACCCATCATTATTTAAGTCCTAATTTCAGATGACTCCTTCATCAGAGCATATATCCCAAAAGCGAGCTTTGACTTTTAATTACACTGTACAATCCGTGCCATCAGGTGACAAATTGGAAGGACAACAGACTCTAGGGCATATCCTGGTGAACCTCAAGAGCCCAGCTCTTAACCAAAAGCAAACAACAGAACAAAGGCAAACATTCCAGGAACAATCTACCATGAAATGCTGGCCGAATTGCTGCTCCTGTTTAACCTTGCTGTTTACACCTGTCATGAAATCCATACAGTAAATTCAAGAGACCAGGCAGAGATATGAACACTGGGGATGTTTTAAGAATAGAAATTGACATCTATCTTTTCTTGAGCTCAGAAAGCACATGCCCTGTTCTTATACCCCTGTTTATTTTCTATTGTGATATTTCCCTTCATAAATAACACCTTGATAATTAATATTCCAAGCTGAGTGACAAAGAAATAGGCTTGCTAAGTATTTAATGAATACTTCTGAGAGCATAATTAGTGTACTTTCTGACATATTTATTTCTACATAAAAATGTCAACCTGTAAATCAATTCTTTGGAAATCATGGTATACTTTCCTTTATAGATGTTTTAAAATGTCCAGTTCTCGGGAGGGGGGATCGGGATGGGGAATACATGTAAATCCATGGCTGATTCATGTCAGTGTATGGCAAAAACCACTACAATATTGTAAAGTAATTAGCCTCCAACTAAAAAAATAAATGGAAAAATAAATAAATAAAATGTCCAGTTCTCAAGAAAGGTCATTAGTCTACTTAATCCAAGGTATAACTTGGGAACTGCCTCTAATTCAGTTTTACTCATTTGTAGCAAATGTAATGCATGAACATGTTCTTTTGCCTTCTGCATCATGTCCTAATAATACTCTTTTCCTCAGAGTAAAGCCATTTTAGAAAATAGCTGATGCTTTGGCTATAACGGTTTCTCTGACAATGTCAGTGGGTGCACTCAAGTGTGTGATGGAATAGATTTCCTATTCAGAAGCAAATTTCAAAATCAATGTGATTTCATAGGTAAAATGAATCTTTAAAATTTTAAGAGAAAAATTAAGAGTAATAATCTGTCACTTGCTCTAAACTAGAGAAACTATATGTGTATGTTTTTATCAGAGTGGGAGTGTTTGTGTATAAGAGTATTGGAGTGTGTGAGTAAGCATCTGAGTTTGTGTCTGAGTGTGGCAGATGAGAACATATGTGTGTGAGTTCATAAGCCTGTGTGAATGCATGGAAGAAGAATGCAGTGTTTGTAGGCTGAAGTTGGCGAGTGAATCATATGGGTGCAAGTGGAATTGTTATAGCCTGAGTATTCCACAGAAATTCAACAACATATGGAGGAATTGTGAGCAAAAGCTGGTGAAGAAATATGTTGAACTCAATTGTTCTAGATAGTTTTGAACTAGATAATATTTAGTCAAGGCTTATAATTTCCATGGGACTTCCCATGTGACTGAGCAGAAAAGAATCCACCTGCAATGCAGGAGATGTGGGTTCTATCCCTCTGTCAGGAAGATCCCCTGGAGAAGGAAATGTCAACCCACTCCAATATTCTTGCCTGAGAAATCCTATGGTCAGAGGAGCCTGGAGAGCTACAGTTCATGGGGTCTCAAAAGAGTCAACTGGACACAACTTAGCAACAAAACAGTATAACTTCCATATGATCTCTGTATTAAAGGTAAATCAAAAGCTTCTAAATGAATACATGGAAAGAAAGTGATGAATTGGACTGCATTGAAAAGACATCTTTTATGAGAATAAAAAGGAAAGCTGCAAGTTGAAGAAGATATTTATAATAACTAACAATGGGATTATACCAAGAACACACACACACACACACACATATATATATGTGTGTGTGTGCATATATACACATATTTACATATTTCTGTTTTTAACACAATAATTTCATTCTTTGTTGGTCAATATCTGTTTCCCAAGCAAAAATGGAAGTCACATATGAATTTTAAGCACAAAACTTTTCACAGATAAGTGCTTAATAAATAGTTGTTAAATAAATGAATGGAGTTCCCTGGTGGCTCAGATGGTAAAGAATCTGCCCACAATGCAGGAGATTCAGGTTCGATCCCTGGGTCAAAAAGATGCCCTGGAGAAGGGAATGGTTACCCACTCCAATATTCTTATCTGGAGGATTCCATGGTCAGAGGAACCTGGTGGGCTACAGTCCACGTGGTCATCAAGAATCCAACATGACTGAGCAACTAACACACTAATACGAATATTTACTATGCATAGCTTAGTAAAACCTGCCATACATGGACTTTATATAGAAGGGTTAAATAATGAATGTTTTAAATAATATTTTTAAATCCTCAAGCATCTGTTCATGAGCTGTTTAAAGGTAGTGCTATTATATTTAGCATATAATTAAAAAGCCCTAAGGTTCTAATTCTAGAAAGGATTAGAGTATAAACAAAATAAATGGAAATATATACTCATAAATCTAAGTACAGATTATCATTTAAACCAAATATATGCAGGCATACTTTCAGAATTAGCATTTAAGCAAAATATACATGGGCATACATTCACCAATCATAACTTTTCATATTCAGGTAGCAATTGTAATGTTTAAATACATATGGTAGCATGACATGCATTATTTATTATTCTTTATCAAAAATTTACCAAGTATCAGACATTTTATTTTATCTCTAATTCTTACAAAAACTCCATGGAATTCTCCAGGCAAAGATACTAGAGTGGGTAGCCATTCCCTTCTTCAGGGGATCTTCCCGACCCAGGGATCAAACCTGTTGCAGGTGGATTCTTTACTATCTAACGCACAAGGAAGCCTCCATAAAACATGTTATTCTCCATAATTCACTTTTGAGGAAATTAAGATTAGAATTGCTACAAAACTTACCAAAGTTAAGTTTATTCTTAGACTCCGGAGACCTGGAGTTTGTAACCCTGTCTGTCTCAAAAGCCTACATTTTCCCTATTTTGTTTAAAAAAAAAATCACTTTCACTTTGCCAGAGTTATATTTTTCAATCTCCAGATGAGTATGCTACCGAGACCTTAATGTTTCCAATGAAAGTTCACTTCATGAAATCTATTACATAGGCTAGCATTTAACATACACTGTGAATACTTTACAAAATTTAAGGAAAATAAGACAACAGCAAACCAACAAACCACTAGTGAACCAACAAGTGAATGACAAGTTAACTTGTCAAACAACTGTTTGAGAAAAATTTCAAACAAATCCTTTCTTTCTAAAGTGGGAACCTCTAACAATTCATTCTGCAGCTGTCGCATTCTGCAGTAGAGAGTAGATAAAAATCAAAGTTATAAACCACGAAGGTATTAACAATGCAATACTGATGTCAAGAGAATAACTGATAACACTAAAAATGACTACAATCTGCTAAATATTGGGGCTTCTTCCATTAATTTGCATATATTTTTTTTCCATGATAAGTAAACTAGAAACCACTTAGGATCAAGTCCAAGATAAAAGTCAGTCTTGAACACTGCAGTTCATTTTAAGCTAGGATCTCAGGGTGAAATCTATTTCAGTTCTGGTCTTTCATCTTTGGAAGAAGGATACACATGTGCATGACAATCTGCCAGACAGTTTCTTACATTTTCTTAGGAACCTAGCCATATTGAAGAGACAATTAACCACATGATGTTAATTACTGAGGAAATTAACATTACTAAAATGAGGACTATCAAATACAGGTATAGAGAACTTCGAAATTGCATGCAACCTTCCATATATATGCATGCATACATATACAAATTTATTCAAATGAATGAACTACATCTTATTACAGTTAATGTAAGATGTCAAATATGTCAATGATTTGGCATGGGTTAATCCAAACTGAAAAATCAAAGAAACTCCCATACCAAAATCAATAAAATAAGACTTTCATATAATCCTATTATTTTAAACATTAAGTTGTGGATAATATATAGCTCAAATTGGAAAGTGAGCCCTTAAAACATGCTATTCATTCAGACAAAACAAATGTAAGAAAACAAGTTAGGTATGTATAAAATGAGGAACTGAAAATACAATGACTACTTTTATATGAGTGAAAGCAAGAAAAAGAAAAATGCAACTCTAGTAATGTTTTCTGTAGATAACCTGCTTCTAGAAAGGCATACATTTTTCAGTTAATGCAATAGATTTTCCCTACAGTTCTCAAGGATACCACTTGAAGAGTGATTTGCAGAGATAACGGGGATCTTTCTGCTTTTCTCCACTATCGAAGATATAGATGCAGCAACTAAAATAAAAAACATCTTAGGATGTGTGCCCTCTTCAATTTTCTGATCGCCTTTATGGCATTATGGTGACCTGTATATCATGTGATAATCAAACATAAATTAATTTTACACATAAACACACAGACATTATTATAGAGTTTAATATGAACATTTTATTTATTTTTTTAACATGAACATTTTAAAAAAGCAAAGGAAGATTATGCATCATTGTTTTATTAGAAATACCTTTAAGATATGTTCACCATTTCAGATAATCATATCAGTGATGCAACACAGCTTGCCCCATTGCAGTCACCAGTATATAGCCGTGGATTCGTGGCTGTCACCACTGAAGGAATTCTACATGTATTTTACACCAGTCAGCTCAACACTGGCTATACATCAGAATCTTCTGGAAAGTCCTTAACAAATTCTAATTCCCAGAATGAACCACAGATTATTTACAGCAGACCCTCTGGACATGTGGAACCAAGGTCCTGTACCATTTTCATCCACACTTGCTCTGGTCACAACTGTTTACATATTAATGCATATTATTAGATATTGAATTCCTTTCATCATCATTACATGAAAAATGAAGATATCATATGTTGCTTTGAAGCTTTGGGTAAAGCACATCACAGAATGTTTGTTATAAAACAGCATCACAAGCTCTGATAGTGCTGGAAAACTTTGACTGGTGGTTTCTCCCCGCTCCAGCATGTAAACAATCAAATATAGCTATGTACTCAAGGTGACTTTTAGCATCTGTGGCAAAGACTTCACTACAACATTGAGGTCATCAGCATCTTTCATTGCTTTTCCTCCCACCCTTTCAGAGAATCAGAAGCTTTACTCAATCTTTGTCTGAAGGAAGCTATCTATTGAAAATTCTCTTTCTACTTTGTAAATGCCTCAGTCTCTCACTTTGAAGCTAAGTAAGGTGTTAGCTAAACCTAAATTCTAAAATGGTATTAAAATTTCATAATAGCATGAGCAGTAGTTTTCTAGAATATGCTGGATTTTTCTGTAAAAATATTATATTTTCATAAGCCATAATTAAGAAATGATTAGAAATAAATGTGGAAAATTAAAATTAGGAAACCTAGTCTTAGCAAGTCACATTTTCCCTGTCATTAAATTTCTTTTAGCTGATTCTATATAACTTCTCAAGTCAAACATTCAGAAACATGAAAAAAAAAAGGGAAGATAAAGATGACAGAGGAAGAAGAAAGAGAAGGAGAAAGACAAGACAGTTTTAAATGTTACTGAATGGCAAGGACTCTGGGTAAATCTCTGAAATGGGAATTCTTTCTGAGTCAGGGTTTAACCATTATGCCCACCCTGTGAGTGGGAGGACTATTTACTTTTGCTGTGTGATGGCAATTCAAGAGAAGAACATGTATTTACCTCTTTGGAGGAGAATTAATATCTAGAACTATACAAATTATGATACTAAATTTGGAATAAATGTACAAGATCCATATTTTCTTTTAAAATATCCAGTTTACTCATACTATCACCATAAATGCACCTTTCATAGACAGATGATTTGCACAGATTACAGTATTTCTCCATGACTTAAAGTTATTATTTTGACACCAGTCGTCCGGAAACATCAATAGGCCTGAAAAACCTCCTGCTGAATATGGACACATGTTTCAGTGCTGTTAGCCATCTGGGAATGTGGAGTTCTTCATAGGAATACTATTTTCCAGACTCTGCCAATATCTTACTGCTTTTTTCACCTAGCCTAAGTACACCGGGTTCCAAGAACTTATTAACTATTTCATGTCCTGCAGCAGGTAACTATCCTCAATAATTTTCAACTAGTAGATTAAAGGAGAACAGAAAAAAAAAGATAGCATAAGACAAAAATATGCACTCATGAAGACTAGTGGAAAAATAGAAATTTTAATAGAATGTTCTACATATTTTTCTCAGCTTTCTGGCACCAGACACATAGGTGCAAAAAATGGCATTTATCATCAAAGGATCAACTTTGTTCTTTAATAACAATTTATGAAAGAAAATTATTGCCATTTTTATCATGTCTCATAATTTGTAACATTTTCTGAGAGGTAGGAAAGGATGAATTTGTTTTTCATGCATTTAAATGACAAACTAAAATCATTCTGTTTAAATCACCTAATAAATTCAAGATATGAAAACAAATGTCACTCCCCAAAATAACACATTTATATTCTGATCCTGTAAGAGGACTACTGGGGTTACCACTTTTCTTAAAATCAGTAAACTCAGTATTATTTTCTTGTCTTTAATGGTATGCCAAGACACATTTAAAGGATGAGCCCGAAGTAACCTCTTACCTGGTGCACTTATCCTTGGTAGCGTGGCCCTAGTTGAACTGGCTACTTGAGTTGTCCACTATGCTACACCCTTTCAGGGACTATCCTGGTATACCATATTGTTAAACATATGCATATGCATGTATATATTTATTTATACACACACACACACTCTTACATATATCCAAACACATACACATATATATATATACTATATCTGTGCACATATGCACACATTCATTATCTTTGAGGGAGTTGTATTACATTTTAGAGAATTTTATATTTTAAAAAATCCCATAACTATTTATACAAAGAAGGTTAAAACAGGTCTTTTTCTTTACACCTTTTGGCTACTTTAAAGTTAATTTCAGTACTTTTGGTTTTAGTCCATTACAGCAGATGTAGAAGGTAAATTATTCATTCTTTGTTCTGAGGTTAAAAGCATCACAATAAAGGAGAAAAGAGGTCATTTGTGGGTGCATATGTAAATTGAGGAGAGAGAGGGAGGAAAAAATTGTGCTTAACTCTAAGTGAACAAGACAACAGGAATGGGGTGTGAACAGAAGTGTGTTAGTTCTGCATGCGCTCAAGGGCCTCTGTTTCCCACCTTTCCACCTGTCTTCAAAGCCCAGCCTCAAAACCTTCTTCTGCACTGAAATGTCCTTCATAAAATTCAAGTAACTTTACTTATTCTTTTTCTAGGTATGCCAAGAATTTGCTTACATGAAAGAAGAAAAAAAGTGAAGTCACTTAGTCATGTCCAACTGTTTGTGACCCCGTGGACTGTAGCCTACCAGGCTCCTCCGTCCATGGGATTCTCCAGGCAAGAATACTGGAGTGGATTGCCATTTCCTTTTCCAGGGGATCTTCCTGACCCAGGGATCGAACCAGGGCTTCCTGCATTGCAGGCAGACGCTTTACCCTCTGAGCCACCAGGGAAGCCCATTTGCTTACATAGTCTATATTAATTGATGGAGTTCGGGACCAACTACCTCAAAATATGGCAACTTAACTTCCCGAATATTTTGCTCTGACCTTCCTTCACACTTTTCTCTCCTGAACTTGTTAATAAAGATTTTAAGTGGCAGGTGCCTCCCTGCACCCAGTTGAAAGGGAAAGAAGCATCCTTACCTCTGGAGACAAAAGAACACCGAGGAGACTCTAGACGAATGAGCCTGGCTGCGCTTCCCCCATTTGCTGCACTTTCCTCATACTCTTAGATCTGCCATATTTCTCCACAGTGGTCCACTTGTCATCAAATCCAGCATAAACACACTACATTTTAACAGTTTCTTTGGGGCTTCATTTCTTTATAGTCATACGTTCTTGTGTCTTGTTAAACTTCCATGTATTAAATAAATATATATGCTTTTCTCCTGTTAATCTGTCTTTGTCAGTTGAATTTTCAGACCTAACCAGGGACCCTAAGATAGTTGAAAAAATGGTTCTCTTCTGATATGGTGCACAAGTATACAATAATGTTCTATGGGTTTTAACTCTCATCCTGGACTTTCCCTGATGTCTTTAATGAGATCAACTTCATGATCTGCAACAGGAAGATAAAGTAGAGAATTCAACTGATGCATCAGAATATTTAAAAAAATATACATAGTAAAGAAAATTGTGATATAGAAACCTAAAACTTGCACAGATCACGATAAATGGCTATAAATGAGTTTGTCAGGACTACAACCGAAAACAAGACTGCAAAAGAATCGGTAGAATGTCTTTTGAGAAGCATTTCCTTTTAAAGATATACTACTCTGTTGAAAGTTACAGGTACACTTCTTTGCCCATTTCATTTGTCTTAGAAGAATTGAGGGGGGGGAGGATTTTGGAGGGAGAAGTGTGGTCAAAGTGCATTGCATTTTTAACTTCCATCTAAGAAACAAAAAAAACTAGTTTCTAATTTCATCCTATTTCCTACTTACTCAGAATAGCAGTTAGATGTACACATTTGTAAAGTTACAGATGTTTGGAAATAAGTAAAATCCATCAAGAAATCGGCATGCCTGGTTTAAAACAAAGTGCCTATAAAGACTAAAAAACTAGTGATAGTGACCATCATTTAAAATTCTTTATCCCTTCCAGGAGGCTTTCATATTTCATGTCAGCCTTCATGCTAGATATATATGAATAATAATATCTGCCATGAAATGAAGTATAAATTGAAAGGAAGTAAGGAAATAAGTCCTGAATATTCACTGGAAGAACTGATGCTGAAGCTGAAACTTCAATATTTTGGCCACTTGATGCGAAGAACTGACTCATTTGAAAAGACCCTGATGCTGGGAAAGATTAAGGGCAAGAGGAGAAGGGGGCAACAAAGGATGAGATGGTTGGACGGCATCACCGACTCAATGGACATGAGTTTGAGTAAACTCCGGGAGTTGGTGATGGACAGGGAGGCCTGGCGTGCTGCGATTCATGGGGTCACAAAGAGTCAGACATGACTGAGTGACTGACCTGAACTGAAAAATAATAGTAGAAGCTTGAAATCAGAGCTCTCATTCCCTAGATTTCAATTCTTTGCTTATGTCAGCTATATTGATAGAATATGAAAATTTTATGAACATATACATTTGCTCTTCTCTGCCCTTTGCCCAAGTAACTTACCTTCCCTCTGAGAAATAAATATATTTCAGGAATAATTCATTCACACCATTTCAGGTTCAAGTGAATACTTTTCTTTGCTATATTCATTTAACTTTTAAATTTGCTGTTGTCTTCTGAAGGGGTAACATTATCTTGTTGTATTTATATTGATTTTTAATTAAAGAATTTAGTTTGCTTTCTTTAGTTGCAGTTTATGAATTAATAATGAAAAGAAAGCAAAGACATTGTTCAAAACTTCTTTTTGAATTAAAAAGAAATAATGTATATTCTAAAATACTTTATATTCTAAATTATAAAATATTTCTTATTTCTAAATAAGTGTTTTATTTATAAAATAATAACATATTTAATAAGATAAACTATAACATTGTTCTGAATACATTTATATTTCTTTAAATTGGCATCACTATAAAGGCTGAAGTCTTATTTGGACATAAGACAGAGAAAACTGAATATATTCACAGAGAAATGAGAAAACTTCAGCTGCATTGTTGCCATGGACTAAGTTGGCACTAATTAAATAAAAATTCATTGGTAATGAATGTGAATTACTTTAAATAGTTAGTAGAATATTAATTACATACTTAAAGGACTAATTGTACCTTATTAACAATCAATGGCACTATAAGAAGCTAGATATACGATAATATATAATTGGCATTAATTGAAAGCTCTTCTAGGAGAGTGATTTTCTATTTCCTAATGGGACAGTAGCACAATATACACATAATTACTGAGTTTTTCTTTCCTGAACATCATGGTATATATATGTGGGTGCAGCTACTCTATCCAAATAGAACCCTATTACCATTAAAAAGTGAATGCTATAAATTGTGCTCTTTCCATCTTGCCTCTCTCTGGCAAAAGGAAACCTCACTTCATGACTAAAATTACTTTCTATTTACAATAACATGATTATTCAGTTCATAGGAAATGTTATAAAACACCCATTTTGAAGAAGACTCTTTTCTTCCATGAATCTCTCAATTTTCTCTTTGGATAGAGTTAGTGTGCATGGTAAACATACAACACAACAGGACCCAGATTCAGTGAAAACCTGAATGCTTCTCCCTCTCTGGAACCTGGTCCAAACAATTCCCCATTCCACATAGATAAGCACTGAAATGCCTGTTAAATTTGCTGCCTTAATATAATGAAAGGATATTTCTAATATGAAGGTAGAGGAAAGGAAGTAGGCTATGTTTTAACATCAGGAGTTCTTACACTAGACTGACTTATTGACCACAAATACTCATGCTCTCTGCTTTTACCATGGAACTTTACAGCTTTCCCCACTTTTCCCAGCTTTCCCCACTTTCCAGTCCTATGACTTTGGGCTTGATCAAAGGAGTGTTGACAGAAGTGATACAACCAATACTCAAAATATGCTCAATGGTAGGGTGTTCCCTCTCCTGTTTGTATCATTGCTACATATGTAAAAATAAAGATGGTCATACGTTCTTTGATATTCTTCCAATGTGAAGAAGGCCTGTCTCCATTCTACTGAATCTTGACAGTGTTCCCTTAAATTTAAATATACTTAATATTGTCTAATAGTTCACAACTCAATAACCAAAAACAAGCAACACAATCAAAAAATGGAAAAAGACCTAAATAGACATTTCTCCAAAGAAGGCATAGGGATGGCTTACAGGCACATGAAATGATGCTAAACATTGCTAATTATGTAAGTCAAAATTCATATCAAAAGTACAATGAAGTATCATTTATACCTGTCAGAATGGCCATCACTAAAATGTCTACAAAGAACAAATGGTCAGGAAGGTGTGGAGAAAAGGGAACCCTCCTATACTGTTGATGGGCATGTGAATTGGTGAACTCACTATGGAAAACAGTATGGAGGTTGCTTAAAAAACTAAAAATAGAATTGCCATATGATCCAGCACTCCTACTCCTGAACATATATCCAGATCAAACTCCAATTTGAAAAGATATATTCACTCCAATGTGCATAGCAGCATTATTTACAATAGCCAAGACATGAAAGTAACATAAATATCCATTGACAGGCATGTATCTATATCTAGATATACAATGGAATACTACTTAGCCATAAAAAATAGAATGAAATAATGCCGTTTGCAGTAACATGGAGGACCTAGAGATTATCATACTAAGTAAGTCAGGAAGAGAAGTACAAATACTATACGACGTTATTTATTTGATGTTATTTACTATATGATGGAATCTAAAATATGGCACAAATGAACTTACACAGCAACAGAGTTACAGACATAGACAATAAATTTATGGTTACCAAAGGGAAAAGCATGTAGGGGAGGAGTCTGTGATTAGCAGATATAGTCTACTATATGTAAAACAGATAAACAATAAGGTTCTACTATATAGCACAGGGGACTATATCCAATATCCTCTAATAAACCATAATGGAAAAGAATATGAAAAAGGACATATATATATTTGAATTACTTTGCTGTGCACCAGAAGCTCTAAAACAACATGTAAACCAACTATACTTCAATTTAAAAAGTTGAAAATTGCCTAGCAGAGATGACCGGGTTATTTAATCTTTACTAATAGTATACAAAAATTGAAGTGGTTACGTTGTGAGCAGATGTGATCCAGATGTTTACTCCCCATTAATATCCATTCCCCCCCTCTTCTAAAGTAAGAGAAGCTGAGATTTTTAGTCACACATAGGTATACTCTAAAAAAGACTACAACTCCCAGGATCCCTTGAATATGAATATCTCTGGTAGAATGGTTAAGAACTAAAATACAGGATATGAAAGGAAGTGGAAAGTGCAAATTCCAAGGAATGTGCTTTCAGGGGAGGACTGGCCTTTCTGATGCCATTTTCTACTTGCTACAGATTGGGTATGATCATCAAAGCTGGTGGGGCTTCCTTGGTGGCTGAGCAGTAAAGAATGTGCCCACAGTGCAGGAGACTGGGTTTCAATCCCTGGGTCAGGAAGATCCCCTTGGAGGAGGGCATGACAACCCACTCCAGTATTCTTGCCTGGGAAATCCCAGGGACAGAGGAGCCTGGCGGGCTACAGTCCAAGGGGTCGTAAAAGAGCAGACATGACTTAGCGACTAAACAACAAAAACATCAAAGCTGGTAGGTGAAGAATCCACCTAAGACTGTGAGTTGATTTGGGGAATGAAGAGACACCAAAGGAGTCTGGGTTGAGACACCATAGAGCACTAGACAGCTCTCGGTGGCTTGCCTCTGAATGTGGGTCAGAGGAAACACAAGCAAAGAAGTAAGCCACCACCTTCCAATCTCTCTCTTCTTTTTTTCAAATATTAACAACTTTTTTTTTCAGTTTTTACATTTGTTTTTTAATTGGAGGAAAGTTGCTTTACAATGTTGTGTTGGTTTCTGCCATTCAACAGTGTGAATCAGCCATAAGTATACACATACGCCCTCACTCTTGGAGGGAGCCTCTCTCCCCTCTCCCATCCTACCCCTCTAGACAGTCACCACAGAGCATCAGGCTGGGCTCTCTGTGTTAGGCAGCAACTTCCCACTAGCTATTTATTATATATATTATATATACATATATATATAATATATATATATGTAGTGCAATTAATTTCTTCCAAATTATATATATATATATATATATATATATATGTACACACACACACGGTAGTGTATATATGTCAATGATATAACTCTCTCTTCTTTAAATCACTGTTAAAATCTAGCCCTGAGACTAATTTTCACCAATACAAGAATTATCTAAATGGAAATATCTAAGCAAATACTTTTTCCATTACGATCCAAGATTATATTTGTTTACTATGTACTATATACAGGACCAGGCAACTGATAGGCCTTATCTTATTTAATCCTCACAATAATCTATAAGAACATAATAATATCAGCTTTTTATATTTGATCAACTTGAGGCTAAGAGAATATCAGTAGCCCATACCAAATCATACTGTGAAACCCAGATCATCTAATGACAAGACCTGTGCTTACAACTTCTATGTCACAGAACTCATCTAACTGCCATAATGTGCTGAGCTTTGCAGTAACTTCTCAGGATCCTGGGATTAATTAAAACAAAAACAAAACAAAAAGCAAACAGGCCATTACCTGTTCTCCAAAGTTACATATTCCTTCATTTAAGAAATGTAGTCTTTTTGATAGAACATGATTTACTGTTTTCTTCCTTAGGGACAATGTTTATAAATGTCTTCCTAGATGCTTAAATCAAAGTTAAATTGAGTAATTTTTAAGACTATCAGCCACTCATCAAAATAGACGTTGTGCTTCCCAAATATGCTAAAACTTGTTACAATATATACAACGTTGTAGTATATGCTTTGCTGATTTTGAGGAGTTGTGAAAACTTCGATTCTGTATCACAAATTTTAATATGTAGTGTAATTCCTTTTAAAAAGGAATTAATTGATCAGTGATTTGATAGCAATTTGCTAGATACTCACTTCCCAGTGATAGTGACACAGTCAGAAATCTTTGAAATGTGCTGATCATCTAACTCTAATTCTTACATGTTTGATATTTTCTTTGATGCTTTTGATGGAATTTCTCACTTGAATGAAAGAAACTGAAGAGATGGAAAGGAAAATGGCTCTGAGAGCTTCAGAAGGAACTGTCAGAAAAGAAAATAAAAATGAGTTAACAGAACTTCCTTTAAAAATGACAATCAAAGGACAAGACGGTAGCTACATTTTTGAGATTGTAGAAAATAAGAATACATCAAGGATTCACCTTTTCTTCCTCATTCATCATTTTTATGTTTATAAAAGGACAGTAAAAAGAAAATAACAAATTATAACTAGCATTTTATAGAAAGCTACAGTTTAGAAAGTATCTTCATGATCATCAACAGTAATTATGAAAGGTACTTTCATTTTGAAGTTAGAGAAATTGAGGTCCCAAGAGAAGTGATGTGACTTTCCAAGTCAAATAAAAAGTAACAACAGAACTTGAGCCTGGACTTTGACTTCAAAGTCCGCATAACAGAACAATGTTTGCACCACTATCCCCGAGAGGTGACCAAGCACGAGCTAAGATTTAGAAAGTCCAGGTTTCCACTCCATGAACTCTTCCCCAATAATTAATTCACAAGCATCTATCAGGGCTAAGGTGATTCTTTCAAAATAATCTTCATGAAATGATTTACATTGAAAACCTGTAATTTCAATCTCAAAGACTAGATATATCAAAATATAAAACAGTTGAATTCATACATGTTGACTGAGTGATAAAATGTCTTCTAAATCTTTAGACTAATTAGATTTTTCATTTTGGTTTGGAAATTATAAGACTTAACAAATTTCTCAAAGCTTAAGAATGGTTAAGCACTTTTACATATAAAAAATTATCAATTATAGATTTTACAGATCTTGTGTGGTTTTAGTCCTTTATTTTTCAAATAAAGGTTAATTTTTACTAATCAGCCATATTGATAACAACTGAATTTTACTATATACAAGTTATTCTAAGAAGTTGATCTACAAATTTTACAGATATATTCATTTTCTATTGTTTAACAAATTGCCACAAACTGAGCTGCTTAATACAACACATACTTTTATCTCATTATTTCTGTGGGTCAGGAGTTAGGAGAAAGCTTGGCTGAATCCACCAGGGTGTCCATGGCTTCAAACAAGAGGTCATCAAGCTGCGTTTCTTTCTGGGGTTATGGGTTCTCTCCCAGCTCCTGCGATTCTTGGCAGAACTTCTTCCTTGCAGCGCTGACAGGTCCCAGTGTCTTCGGCAGGCTGTGTGGACCTCTCAGCTTCTAGAGCTGCCTCTGGCCCTCAGCTCCTCACCTCATGACTTGCTCACAGACCCTCTCACCTCACGCCACCGAAGGTCTCCAAGGCCAGAAGAGAGCCTGTCTGGTCTGCAGCATTGGAGTCTTTCATAAAGTAACCTAGCTGGGATTGACACCCCACCACCTTTGCAGTTGTCTACACCTGAAGTGTGCTGTACTCCAATGAGAATCCAAAGCCGCCGCTGATCCAACAGGAGGCAGAACTCAGGTGGTAACATGAGCAATGGGGAGCGGCTGGAAATACAGATGAAGCTTCCCTCACTCACCTGCTGCTCATGGCCTGCTCCGCTGACCAGTCCTGGGGGTTGGGGTCCTCTGTTCTATTAAGGAGAAGCAATTCACACATCCCACGGACACTCAAGGGGAAGGTATTACACCCAGGTATGACTCATTAGGACTCACCTCACTGTGAATCTGCCACCATACATGAGAAAGAACAGTGGACAGTGGTGAACGTGGATTCCCCTCTGGATCTTCAGCTCCCAAATTCCATGTTCTACCTATTAACACTTACTCATGATTTAATCTCCTGTTCTCTCTCCCAAGGCAGTTTTTGAATGGGTCCATGAAATAAAATGAGCAGACAATTTCACATTTACATTCCTGCAAATACCTTGACCTTTATTCGATTCTAATTATTGCTCCCTGGAGATTTCCTCATCTAGAATCTGGCTTCTACCATCAGATAGGAGGGTGCTGTACATTGATGGGGTTGGTACTAGGGGAGCAGATGCAAGAGCTTGGGACACTCCACCTGCTTTCATTCATCTTCTCCTCCAGGCCTGCTAAAGATTGTTCATGATAGCAAGGTTGGCAAAAACTCAGTTGTTAGGTACCCATATTATACCACTGGGAATGTCCATGTGCAAACCTAGGATGGCATATACTCTGTTGCTGCAACTCAGAAGGGGATGTTTATTTACAACAGATATTTTTGAAAGACATCAAGTGAGTTTTTCACTACTTGTTATGGACCTATCACTACAGGAAAAATGCAAAAATGTATTCCCAAAATAGTTTACTCTTTCAGCCTAACACATGTGACATGTTTATAGAGCAATGAGCTCTTATTTGGAAGCATCAATATAGAACTGCTTCTGTGGAAAAGAGGGAGATAGTGTAAATTGGGAACTTCACTGATATGGGAGTCAGAAAACCGGTTCATGTCCTTATTTCAACATTAATCAGTTTTGTGACTTTGTAAGGCATTTAGTTTTTCTGTATCTCATTTCTTTTATCTACAAATTGAAAGGGCATAAATAAATAATCTCCAACATTTTTGTGATATTAAAGTATGTGACTTTGGCCACCGGTAGTTACTGTCGCAATTGCTTTTTCTTGTAACTTTGCTATATACAGCAAAGGCATAAATTGTTTAGTGACACTGGGTGATTGCTTAAAGATGTGGTAAATCATTGAGAATTAGGAAGTGTGCAGCCCTCCAAAATCAAACCATTCCTTCTATTCTTGCTTTTGCTTAGAATCAATGAAAAGTGAACAACGAAATAAAACTAGCTCTGCTTTGATTTGTTATGGGCTGAGGTAGGTCAAGAGGTTCTTATTTTTCCCAAGCTAAGTCCTTGCTCCTAATCTTATATTTGCTGCAAGAAGAAACACTGGTGCAATTGAATTCCTTTCTGATTTTAAATCACCATGGGCCCCACATTTCAAATGAGCCACAGTATTTAAATTCAGGCTTCATGGACGGTATCACAGAAATGCTTCAGAATGCCAACTGAGTGTCAAAACACATTGCATCTGTAATTAAGAAGTTGGATGCTAAGATTATTTTATCTTCGCTTTTTGTATAAGTAGTCTTTAGCCAGTGTCACTATCCACTGTGATGGATACTTTGAAGTAGGATGGAGGAGACATAATGCTGAAAATACAAGATACTTGGAATCTACACATTCAGCACTGAGAAAGAGTCCTCATATATAAAGCCCTTGCCTCCACCTTTCCCAGAGTATCTCTGACAGGAAGAACGCAACGGGATTAATTGCCACAAAAAGCTGAGGCAGGTTTTTGACCTTCCTGTTCAGAGGCTGAGGTGACAGCTTCCTTTTGCCTCCTCCTTAAGTAAGCAGTGATTAAACTCTCAAGGAGCCAGCCTCAGACATTATTATATCAAGACTTCCATTCTGGGCGGCTGTGTCTTTTTGCCTTTCCTTCTTGTTCCTTGTTCTTTTTTCTTCTTTTTACTCCCCGGAGAAAGTGATCAAGAGGCAGCTTTGCCTTGAACTAGACTCTCTGTAGTTCCCTGATCTTTAGTAGGGTTTCAGACCTGTACTTGCAGTTCCTTATGCTCTGCTTTGACTTTGCAGACTCCGGGGATAAGCTGCTTCAGTTAGCACTGAATACAAAGGTGAAGCTCACATTAGATTCTGACTTAAAAGACAAAAGACACAGTTTCGGTACAGAAGTTCTGCTCTCTACACGGTAGAGTGCTTTATGATAATGATTATAACAAAAGTGATGATTTAAAGACAACTATGCATTTCGTAAAGCTGTTTCACAGATATTATCAACCCTGATCTCCCCCAAAGCCTCAGTTAGGTAGACACAGTAGTTTTTACCCTTATTTTACACTGATAAGAACCAAACCTAAGGAGATTAAGTGAATTCCCCAGGGCATCACTGTTAGGAAGCATCAGAACTGAGATGAAAATCCAGATCTCATTCCAATTATTTATCCATTACACTCATTGCTTTATCTTCATTATGCTGCCTCAACTAGCATGTGTTTCCAGCTCACTGCTAATTTTAATTTCATCTACAAGGAAGTGATAACAGGCAGACCTGAGAGAAACTGCAGGTTCAGTGGCAGATCACATCAACTGAGCAAATATTGCAATGAGTCCCATGAAATTTTTGGTTTCAGATTGCATTTAAAATTGTTGTAGTATACCACAGTCTATTAAATCAGCAACAGTATTATGTCTGAAAAACAATGTACAAACTTTAATTAAAAATACTGCATTGCTAAAAAATACTAACCATCATCTGAGCCTTCAGCAAGTCACAGTCTTTTTTGCTAGTGGAGGGTCTTGCCACAACGTTCATGGATGTTGATGGGTCAGATACATGGTTGCTGAGAGCTAGGGTGGCAGAAGCAATTTCTTAAAATAACAGTGAAATTTGAAGTATTGATTGACTCTTTCTTTCACAAATGAATTATCTGTAACATGAAATGCTGTTTGATAGCATTAAATGCACAGTAGAATTTCTTTAAAAATTGGAGTGAATCCTCTTAAACCCTGCCACTGCTTTGTCAACCAAGTTGATGCAATAAATCCTTTGTTGGTATTTCAACAATCTCCATAGCATCTTCACCAAGAGAAGATTCCATTACAAGAAACCACTTTCTTTTCTCACTGTAAGAAGCAATTCCTCAACAATTAAAGTTTCATCATGAGATAGCAGCCACTCAGGCATACCTTTATGATTTCCTCTTCTAATTCCAGTTCTCCTGCTATCTCCACCACATCTGTAGTTCATTCCTCCACTGAAGACCTTAAACCCTCAAAGTCATCCATGATGACTGGAATAAACTTCTTTCAAACTCCTGCTAATGTTGATATTTTGACTTTTCCCCATGAATCATGAATGTTCTTAATCACATCTAGAATAATTTCCACAAGATTTTCAACTGATTTTGTCCAGAGCCATCAGAGGAATCACTATCTATGGCAGCTATAGCTGCACAAAATGTATTTCTTAAGACTTGAAAGCAGATATAACTCCTTGGCTGTAGAATGAATGCTGTGTTAGCAGATACAAAAACAACAATGATCTTGCTGTACATCTCTGTCAGAATTCAGGTGACCAGAACATTGTCTATGAGCAATAATATTTTCAAGTGAATCTTTCTTTTTTTTTTCCCTGAGAATTAGGTGTCAACACTGGGCTTAAATATCCAGTGAATTATGTTGCAAAAAGACTTTGGACTTTGTTCTTCCGTTTGGACTTTATTCTTCTATTTATAGAGCACGGAGAGTAAATTTAGCATAATTTTTAAGAACTCCAGGATTTTCTAAATGATAAACAAACATTAGCTTCAACTTAAAGTCACCAGAGGCATTAGTCCCTAATAAGAGAGCCAATTTGATCTTTAAAGATTTGACAAGGCACTGACTTCTCCTCTCTAGCTATGAAAGTCCTGAATAGCATCTTCTTCCAAAACGAGACTGCTTTGTCTACATAACAAATCTGTTGCTTCAGGTCAGTTCAGTCACACAGTTGTGTCTGACTCTTTGCGACCACATGAACCACAGCATACCAGGCCTCCCTGTCCATCACCAACTCCCGGAGTTTATCTAAACCCATGTCTGATGAGTCGGTGATGCCATCCAGCCATCCCATCCTCTGTCATCCCCTTATCCTCCTGCCCTCAATCTTTCCAAGCATCAGGGTATTTTCAAATGAGTCAGCTCTTCCCATCAGGTGGCCACAGTATTGGAGTTTCAGCTTCAACATCAGTCCCTCCAATGAACACTCAGGACTGATCTCCTTTAGGATGGACTGGTTGGATCTCCTTGCAGTCCAAGAGACTCTCTAGAGTCTCCTCCAATACCACAGTTCAAAGCAACAATTCTTCAGGGCTCAGCTTTCTTTATAGTCCAACTCACATCCATACATAACCACTGGAAAAACCATAGCCTTGACTTGACAGACCTTTGTTGACAAAATAATGTCTCTGCTTTCCAATATGCTGTCTAGATTTGGTCATAACTTTCCTTCCAAGGAGTAAGCGTCTTTTAATTTCATGGCTGAAATCTCCATCTGCAGTGATTTTGGAGCCCCCAAAAATAAAGTCAGCCACTGTTTCCACTGTTTCCCCATCTATTTGCCATGAAGTGATGGGACCAGATGCCATGATCTTAGTTTTCTAAATATTGAGCATTAAGCCAACTTTTTCACTCTCCTCTTTCACTTTCATCAAGACGCTCTTTAGTTCTTCACTTTCTGCCATAAGGGTGACGTCATCTGCATATCTGAGGTTATTGATATTTCTCCCAGCAATCTTGATTCCAGCTTGTACTTCCTCCAGCCCAGCGTTTCTCATGATGTACTCTGCATATAACTTAAATAAGCATGGTGACAATATACAGCTTTGACGTATTCCTTTTCCTATTTGGAACTAGTCTGTTGTTCCAAGTCCAGTTCTAATTGTTGCTTCCTGATCTGCATCCAGGTTTCTCAAGAGGCAGGTCAGGTGGTCTGGTATTCCCATCTCTTTCAGAATTTTCCACAGTTTATTGTGATCCACACAGTCAAAGGCTTTGGCATAGTCAATAAAGCAGAAATAGATGTTTTCCTGGAACTCTCTTGCTTTTTCAATGATCCAGCAGATGTTGGCAATTTGATCTCTGCTTCCTATGCCTTTTCTAAAACCAGCTTGAACAGCTGGAAGTTCATGGTTCATGTACTGTTGAAGCCTGACTTGGAGAATTTTAAGCATCACTTTACTAGTGTGTGAGATGAGTGCAATTGTGCGGTAGTTTGAGCATTCTTTGGCATTGCCTTTCTTTGGAATTGGAATGAAAACTGACCTTTTCCAGTCCTGTGTCTACTCCTGAGTTTTCCAAATTTGCTGGCATATTGAGTGAAGCACTTTCACAGCATCATCTTTTAGGATTTGAAATAGCTAAACTGGAATTCCATCACCTCCACTAGCTTTGTTCATAGTGATGCTTCCTAAGTCCCACTTGACTTCACATTCCAGGATATCTGGCTCTAGGTGAGTGATCACACCATTGTGATTATCTGGGTCGTGAAGATCTTTTTTGTACAGTTCTTCTGTGTATTCTTGCCTCCTCTTCTTAATATCTTCTGCTTCTGTTAGGTCCCTACCATTTCTGTCCTTTATCTAGCCCATCTTTGCATGAAATGTTCCCTTGGTATCTCTTATTTTCTTGAAGAGACCTCTAGTCTTTCCCATTATGTTGTTTTCCTCTATTTCTTTGCATTGATCACTGAAGAAGTCTTTCTTATGTCTTCTTGATATTCTTTGGAACTCTGCATTCAAATGGGTATATCTTTCCTTTTCTCCTTTGCTTTTCACTTCCATTCTCTTCACAGCTATTTGTAAGGCCTCAGACAGCCATTTCACTTTTTGCATTTCTTTTTCTTGGGAATGCTCTTGATTCCTGTCTCCTGTACAATGTCATGAACCTCCGTCCATAGTTCATCAGGCTCTCTGTCTATCAGATCTAGTCCCTTAAATCTATTTCTCACTTCCACTGTATAGTCATAAGGTATTTGGTTTAGGTCATACCTGAACAGTCTATTGGTTTTCCCCACTTTCTTCAATTTCAGTCTGTTTGGCAATAAGGAGTTCATGATCTGAGTCACAGTCAGCTCCCAGTCTTGTTTTTGCTGACTGTATATAGCTTCTCCATCTTTGGCTGCAAAGAATATAACCAGTCTGATTTCAGTGTTGACCATCTGGTGATGTCTATGTGTAGAGTCTTCTCTTGTGTTGTTGAAAGAGGGTGTTTGCTATGACCAGTGTGTTCTCTTGGCAGAACTCTATTAGCCTTTGCCCTGCTTCATTCCGTACTCCAAGGCCAAATTTGTTTGTTACTCTAAGTGTTTCTTGACTTCCTACTTTTGCATTCCAGTCCCCTATAATGAAAAGAACATCTTCTTTGGGTGTTAGTTCTAGAACGTCTTGTAGGTCTTCATAGAACTGTTCAACTTCAGCTTCTTCAGTGTTACTGGTTGGGGCATAGGCTTGGATTACTGTGATATTGAATGGTTTGCCTTGGAAATGAACAGAGATCATTCTGTCATTTTTGAGATTGCATCCAAGTACTGCATTTCGGACTCTTTTGTTGACCATGATGGCTACTACATTTGTTACTCCATAATCTGTTGCTTAGTGTATGCTTCACCTTGCATTTGAGGAGATGGCATCTTTCCTGAAACCTCATGAACTAACCTCTGCTACCTTCAAAGTTTTTTCAGCAGCTACTTCATTTCTCGTGGTCTTCACAGAACTGAAAAACAGGAAGTTCCTCTGAATTAGGATTTGTCTGAAGAGAATCTTGACTGCTTTTATCTTTTATTCAGACCACTAAAACCTTAACTGTATCAGCAATAGGGATGTTTTGCTGTCTTACTATTCTTGTGTTCACTGGAGTAGCCCTTATAATTTTCTCCAAGAATGCTTCCTTTGTGTTTAAAACTTGGAAAATGGGCACAAAAAGTCTAGTTTTTAGCCATCTCAGCTTCAATATGCCTTCCTCACTAAGTTTAATCATTTCTAACTTTTGATTTAGGTTAAAGAGGTGTCACCTTTCCTTTCACTTCAGCACTTAGAAGTCTTTGTAAGGCTGTTAATTGGCATGACTTCAATATTGTTGTGATTCAGGAGAGAGGCGAGGAGCAGCATATTGGTGGAGCAGTCATAGCATGAATAAAGTTTATGGATTAAGTTTGCCATCTTACTTGGACATGTTTTGTGCTGCCCCCCAAACAATCACAAGAATAATGTCAAAGATCAGTGATCACAGGGCACATAACAAATACAATAACAATTTAAAAGTCTGAAAAGTGATAATTATGAAAATGTGACACAGACACAAACTAGCAAATGATGTTGGAAAAATGATGCTAATAGCCTTGCATGTTGCAGGTTGCCACAAAAGTGCAATTAGTTACAAAACACAATTCCTGTGAAGTCCAATAAAGCAAAACATCATGAAACCAGATGTGCCTGTATTTTCAGCAGTGTTGTGTCTTCCATTCTACATCAAAGAGACCCTTAATAGTAGTGTTGGTTGCTTCAGTCATATCTGACTCTTGCGACCTCATGGACTTGTATATCACCAGGTTCCTCTGTCCATGGATTCTCCAGGCAATAATACTGGAGTGGGTTGACATTCCCTTCTCCGGGGGATCTTCCCAACCCAGGGTTTGAACCTGGGTCTTCTGCATCGCAGGCAGATTCTTTACCACTAGTGCCACCGGGAAAGCCCAAAGAGACACTTACTTAATATAATTTACTACTAATCTACAAGCATAATTTGCTTCCCTTGTGGCTCAGCTGGTAAAGAATCCACCTGCAAAGTGGGAGACCTGGGTTCAATCCCTGGGTTGGGAAGATCCCCTGAAAAATGGAAAGGCTACCCACTCCACTATCCTGGCCTGGAGAATTCCATGGACTCTATAGTCCATGGGGTCACAAAGGGTCAGATACGACTGAGTGACTTTCACTTTCAATCTACAAGAGTTGACCTAATTGTTAATTCAGCATTTTGATCACTAAGTATGTGACTGTTTATCAGTGAGATGCAGCAGGTAAATTCAGAATAGGTACTCATGGGAATACACAAACATGTGATTCGATCAGTTAAGGACACAAAAAGATTCATTGGAAGACTTCTTGGGTCTTTTCCAGTGCCAATTAGCTAATGGAATTCAGCAGTATTCCATGTTTATTTCTTACTCAATTAACTTTCCATCTTTTTTTTTTTTTTAATAGAGTATGTGCCACATTACTTTAAGCTGCACCATCACTGGAAATTATCAATCTCTCTTAATCCTTCTATACAATGACCTTTCATTTGAAATGCCTACTATTGAGTGATGAGTTCTTTCCACAATTTTGGGCAAAAATTCTCAAAAGGGAATCTGGCAGAACAGCATGTAGGTTCATTCATTCACTGGGACTCTGAACACAGAGAAAGGTTACTGTGTTCCAGGCATTGTTTCAGTTGTTAGGCTTCAAGCAATAAACACAATAGACACATTGTCTGTGGCCTCTGTCTTTTATTTTTATATTTTAGTAGATGGGGAGACAGTGGAAACAGTGTCAGACTTTATTTTTGGGGGCTCCAAAATCACTGCAGATGGTGACTGCAGCTATGAAATTAAAAGACGCTTACTCCTTGGAAGGAAAGTTATGACCAACCTAGACAGCATATTAAAAAACAGAGACATTACTTTCCCAACAAAGGTCCATCTGGTCAAGGCTATGGTTTTTCCAGTGGTCATGTATGGATGTGAGAGTTGGACTGTGAAGAAAGCTGAGTACTGAAAAATTGATGCTTTTGAACTGTGGTGTCAGAGAAGACTCTTGAGAGTCCCTTGGACTGCAAGGAGATCCAACCAGTCCATCCTAAAGGAGATCAGTCCTGGGTGTTCATTGGAAGGACTGATGCTGAAGCTGTAACTCCAATACTTGGGCCACCTGATGTGAAGAGTTGACTCATTGGAAAAAGCCCTGATGCTGGGAGGGATTGGGGGCAGGAGGAGAAGGGGACGACAGAGGATGAGATGGCTGGATGGCATCATTGACTCGATGGACATGAGTTTGAGTAAACTCCGGGAGTTGGTGATGGACATGGAGGCCTGGCGTGCTGCGATTCATGGGGCGCAAAGAGTCGGACACGACTGAACGACTGAACTGAACTGAATGTAAGTTCTTTTCCAACTGAAGTCTAACGAGGAGGTGCAGACAGAAGATGAAGAAGAAAGAAAGAGAAAGAAAGAAGGAAGGAAGGAAAAAATAAAGAAACAGAGAAACAAAGAAAGAAAACACTGGAGCACTGAGATATTGAAACTGAGGGAAGGGTCTGTTTCCTTTTTAACTCCCAACACTTTTTTCAGGTTGCTGGGTTTGGGACTGGCAAAACATACGGAAGAAAATACTTAGGGAGGTATTCTATTATAATGGGTGGTATTCTATTAGAATGAGGTATGCACAATGGAAGTAAATGGGTCATTTTTTTGAAGGTTTTGTGTTTTTATTGATTAGAACTGTGTACAGTTGCAATCTTTCTATCATACATAAGATATACATCAAACAAATAGCATACATATAATGTAAATGGGAATGAATGACCCACTATTGATCAGACATATTCTGGTAGCTACAGAGGATTGTTTTATTCTTTCTTTGGTAATTTTGAGTTTGGCAGAACACTGGTCCTCTATTTAAGCTGTTGCATATCTAACTGTCCAAATGAAATTAATCTAGTAAATGGAGAATAAATATTTACACAGACTTGAAGGAACATGCTAGGTTTATTACATGAGTGACAAGAACAGAATTCATAATTACATTTTGAAATGTTTATCTGGCTGTTTTTCTGTGGGTTAGATTGATAGGGGGCAATGCTTAAGTCAGTAATGTGCTAAGGACGCTGGCACAGAAATGCAAGAAATTAATAACTGTTGCCTAGAGAGTTTGCTGGCAAGAAAATTGAAGCAACAAAAGCAAATTAGGAGCTTATTCACAAAGTAGATTCCACAGGGCTGGGCAATTTATAAGATGGGACCATGTGGAAAGGGAGAGTTCAGCTTAAACATGTTAGTTGCTCAGTAGTGTCTGACTCTTTGTGATCTCTTGGACTGTAGCCTACCAGGTTCCTCTGTCCATGGAACTCTCCAGGCAAGAATACTGGAGTGGGTTGCCATTCCCTTCTCCTGAGGGTCTTCCGGATCCAGGGATTGAACCTGGGACTCCTGCATTGCAGGCAGCTTCTTTACTGTCTGAGCCACTAGGGAAGCTTAAATTTAACTTAACTCCCAAATTTTGCTCCAGATCTGCCTTCTGGCTGTCACAATGTTCTTGGAGCTGAACTGCTATCTAAGATGCTTCTGACTTGCCTCTCTCTTTCCTTCTCTCCTTATGGAGGTGTCAGAGAAACATCTTTAGTATATGATTGCAGAGATTTTCATGCAGGCACTTACAGATTACACTTGGAAAAGAACTGTCCTATAATAAAGGTCTATGCATGGGTTGAAGGTCTTCTATATACCCCATTTTTTTTCCCTACCTCTGCCATTCTGACTTATTTAGCACAGATGTAACAGATTTACCTTAGTGAGTGCCATCTGTGATCCAGTTCATCTGAAAGATAACCGGACACAATAGGAAACACTTCCTCACCCCCACTCCTACACCAACTATTAAGCCGTTCTGGACTGAGCCAGATTTACATTCTAGATGTGCTTTGCTTATTCGCTCAGTCGTGTCCGATTCTTTGCAACCGCATGGACTGTAACCTGCCAGGCTCCTCTGTCCATGCGGACTCTCCAGGAAAGAATATTGGAGTAGGCTGCCACACCCTCCTCCAGGGGATCTTCCCAACCCAGGTATCAAACCCAGGTCTCCCACATTATAGGTGGGTTCTTTGCCATCTGAGCCACCAAGGAAGCCCATATTCTAGACAAAGATGTGTAAATTTAGGGCAAATCCTAACAGCATAAATATGTTCAACCTCAAACATGACTTTAAAAAATGTTGTAGAAATACTGGAGGAATGTTATATTGGACAACTAAGACATATGTTTCTCATATATAGTTGCTGGAAGAATGCATATGTTGGTGTATAAATATGAATATATATATATATATATATATATATATATAAAACACCTCACACAAACTATAATGCTAAGAAATAAACTATTTTACATAGAGAACTTTATAAATAACTAAAGTTTACCATGACAAGCAAAATTTTATTAATTTTTAATATTTATTCATAACCTTTGGTAAATTATAAGACTCCTACTGCTTCAGTTTTTCATCTACAAAATGAGGATTTATAGTCTCAGATAATCTCTCACCTCATTCCCTGGTTTTAACTTTCTATGGTTCCATGATGTCATTTTAAAAAATGGATTATAAACAGTGTAATCAGAGGACATCAAAGATGGTTTCCTTTTTTTTTTTTTGGTTTGTTGTAGATTAAGGTCAACAGAAGAAAAACTCACCCTGAGCTTCAATTTTTTAAATAACTTTTCTGCCATATTTTTTGATACCTGACTGTCAAATTGACATTGCTGCTCTCCCTGACTTGAGCTTTCCCAGGTGTCATTCTCAAACTCTGTGTCCAACTGTTTCTTACTTGCTGTGGATTGTGAATAAAATAGCCAAGACTGCAAACAATAGTATGTTAACCTATCTCTAGTCATTAAGATTTCGGATAAAGACATAAACAATAGCATAGCTCTATATGTAGGCTGAACAAGAGCTATTTTAGGTGATCAGCGTCTTTTCTCACATTTAACTCTGTTACAGAGAAATGAAGTTTCTGGAAAACAAGCTGCTGGGTAAGCAGCATAGCACTGGACACTGACCTTTTCAGAGAATGTATAGAATGTAAATTACTGCCCTGACATTTTATGCATGTTGCAATGTCCGATAGAAAAGATGGACAGAACTTAAATTAGCCTGGTTTCACACTTCATACAAGTAACGCATGAGACTCTTATTTTTCAGCTGTGTGCGTATTGCATTTATGGTTTTTATTAAGAGTGCTATTTCTTCCATTTAGGCAGCATTTCTGCCTACAGTGCCTACACTAAAATCTAGAACTATATGAAATAGAGAAATATTTTACCTTTTTACAAAGTATAAAGTCGAGACAAAATAAAGCAAGTCCATTTGCCCCAAGTCACAGAAAATATGATGGATCCAAAATTACAGCCTGAGGATGTTTCATTCTCAGCTACTCCTACTATGTTGATTAACATTAGTTTCCTATTGTCAACCTGAGTTTGTGAACTTTAGAATATAGGAATTTCCATGATTTAACCTTATTTATATAGATTCCAAATAGCATTTGAGAAATACACTCAAAAAGTATACTTTGCATGATTTGAGAACATTAAACATATTTTTTTTTCTTTAACGCTGTGTTAAAAGATGATAATCATATTGGATGCAGGTAGTTACCAAGACTAGTGGTAGAAACTAACTTTTTTGTAGCTTTTAGCCCTAATGTCTATCAATCACTAATCAATACTTTAAACTTAATTCTACTGTGATCCATTATGCACAGTAATTAAATGAATTTTCAAAGCTAAATGGGAATCTGTTTTCATGAAGCCTAGTCATATATTCATGTAAATCCATTTGCAAGAAAAAAGCTTTTGTTTACAAATTTAGATTGCTATGTTACTGCTTCAGCTGCCAATATAATAAAGTAAAAGGTACACAGCTACTCACAGTATCTGACTATGTTATGGAAAATTAAAATATCAGGAAATCACTGTCACCTAAAATAAACAGTTTCCTTGTTTGAGAATAGCAGTGTGTGCATAAATATGAGATAGACATGGAGGCTCTTCAGTAAGTAAAGGCATGAATGTGTTAGCATGCACAAAATTCTTTATCCCTTTAAGCCACAGATGATGAATATAAAGAATGTTAAATGAGTGTTCTCCTATTAATGAACTTTTACAGGCTTTTTTTAAACTCTCATGGGAGATTCTTAATCAGTGAACAGTTATAACCTTTCCTTTTTCTTGCCTTCTTAGATATATCACTAAGTATGCAAAGTGTTGTATACAAGAAAATCAATAAATGCAATGCTTAGATGATGAATGTTTACAATTTACCCTTTCACTACTATTGCGTGGTAATAAAAACAACACCTAAAAAAGAAAAGTGAGGTTACAAACATACAACAGATACCTGCCCCCAATCAAATATTTTCCTTGTAGTAAAATCAGACTAATTTCATTGCTAGCATTTTACCTTATTGCATATAAATGGCAGATTTTATGTAAGTTATCTATCCCATTCAAAAGGTAAGTGCAGACAGTTTAGGGAAAACTTGGAATAAAATTCATTACACAGTTGGGCAAATCATTTTTGCATTCCACAAAAGCAAACAGTAAATATGAATGAATACAGTTGGCGTATCTATAACTGTGTCTCAAAAAAACACTTTTTTTATGGATAAAATATCTCAAAAGTTAAATTACCCAGCATCACAATACTTTATGTGAAACAGCTGCAGAAAGTTTCACACCTTTCTGAAAGGTAGGACAATATCATATGCATTTGCAATGTGACAAGGAGTTTTCATTACACAGGAGTGCTCTGTAGGAGTGCTTTTTAAGCCTTGGAAGTCAATTCTTCTCTGCATTGGGAAAACTGTCATACAATTAAAGTAATGAAAGCAATCCTATTTCTCTCCTGCTGAAAATTCAGTTTCCTATAGTAACAAGACAGTCAGAAATCATTTCCCTTGTTAATACTTAAAAAAAGAAAGAAAGAGAGGAGCATTTTCTTTTAGAACAAGCCTAAAGAATAGCCCAATAGATATTATATGAGTTTTCTGTTTTGAAAACAATGCCATGCATAATAATTCTCCTCCCTATGCATTTTTAGTCCAAAAAAAAAAAAAAAATCCAATGTGTATGTCACAGTATAAAGCTTGATTTCTTTCCTTTGAGGTTGTGTTTACTATTTGCTACTCAACATGAAAGGAAGTGCCTTATAGAGTAGCCAAGTAGAGACCAAGGACTCATAAGTCCCTACTGCTTAAGGTCAAAAAATGCTGTGAGAACTTTCCATAAAGACCACAGCCCCAGAGCCCGGGTCACTTATTCTGATATAATGCCATTACTCCCCTCTCCCCACTGAAGTTACATTTAAAAAAAATGTTATTTAACATATGTTTCCACCCACTATCAAGGGAAGACCAAACCAAATGTTTGGAGAACCAGACCTTTAGAAAAGGGAGTTTAGAAATGATATATGTAATAATGTACCAGGCAATCCAGAGTTAAGTCACACATATTCACATAAGGAAAGATATGCAAAATGATTATTGCTATTAAAATAATTCCCAAAATTTATTATACTTTTACTATCATTTCCTTTTCATTCTTAGGTTTTCAACAAAGAGTTCTATGTATGTGTCAATCTATCTGCCTATCTATGTTTAAATTTGTGAACCTGAAATTCTTCACGTCTTTATTTATGTCTGGCTTGATTATTTGTTTATAATTTTTTCAGTGGATAAACATATTGGTTCAATGAAAAAACTGTATTGCACTAAGGAATATCTGAAAATGATCCAGACTATTTACTGTGGAATGACTAAACAACCAGCTCTGGGGACCCGAGTATACATTTTTATCTGGATATTGGAACAGCACCCAAGCTCTGCCCTCTCTGTGGATGGGAGTGGCAATATTTCACAGTTGCCAAGGTCTCCCAGGTAGATCTGGCACCCGGCTCACTCCTGTTCTAGGGACTGGCTGTCAACAGTTGCAGTAAGGTTACTACACCAGGCAAGGTTGCCTCTACAATGTCTTGCTGTTGTGGTTCAGTCGCTAATTTGTGTCCAACTCTTTGCAACCCTATGGTCTGCAGAATGCCTGGCTTCCCTGTCCTTCACCACTTCCTGGAGTTTGCTCAGACTCGTGTCCATTGAATTGATGATGCCATCCAACCATCTCATCCTCTGCTGCCCTCTTCTCCTCCTGCCCTCAATCTTTCCCAGCATCATGGTCTTTTCCAGTAAGCCAGCTCATCTTCAATTCATGCAGTCTCCAATTTCCACAGCTGCTGAGTGCTAAAAGTTGAACTCACTCCCTTCCCTGGGGAAAAGAGTCCTTTCCTGAAGGCAGACCTCAATGGGGTCTCACACTGACATCACAGCAGAATCAAAGCTCAAAGCTTCTCAGCTCTTCTTGCTGACCCAGCCTTGTAAGATTCCCTTCCCCACAGCAGAGCTTACTCTTTCATGCATTTTATAATATATTGGGGAATTTGTCCAAGATCATGTCATGTGATTGGGCTTTTCAGGTGGTGCTAGTGGTAAAGAACTCTCCTGCCAATGCAGGAGACATAAGAGACATGGGTTCGATCCTGGGTTGGGAAGATTCCCCTGGAGGAGGGCATGGCAATTCTCTCCAGTATTCTCGCCTGGAGAATCCCCATGGACAGAGGAGCCTAGCAGGCTACAGTCCAAGGGGTCACACTAAGTCCGACACAACTAAAGCGACTTAGCACTCAGCATGCTTGCGTTGCATGTAATCAGTAAGGATCCTACCTGATTTGATATGTTGATTGGGTAGTTTCTATAAATGGTTAGTCTACTTTTCAAGATGGTTAAGTCAGATATGTTATGATGCAAAATCTGGTTGATTTCATAAGGAACCATAGGGACCTGTGATAATTGCCTTAATGTTGACATGAAAAGAATGTAAAAGAACATCCATTATGATATGAGAATTATTGCTTGTAAGCACGGATGGTTTCTCCTTGATTATAAAACCTGCAACTAAGGAACTAAAAATAGCTAGGCTATGCTCTGCATGTATGTAGCAATTATCATGAAAGCATTTGATTATATTCATTCATAATAATGGTGCCATCTTCATTTATAGGTTTGTAAACATTTCAGACTCTATTACCTAGTAGCATTATTTCATTCTGTTGACAGAATACATTATCTTTTGTTTTATGGCTGAAGCAGAGCACAGCAAGTAAAGAACCAGTAAAGGGTACATAGTAAAAATACTTGGAATACTGACTGTAACAGCTTAAATACTGTCTGCATGAAAGCAGGGTTTGCTTGTTTCTTTGTGTGGTATTTGTATTATTTTGTAAAGATAGGTCAATGTGAGAATGTCTAAATAAACTAATCACCCCTTTGAGTTAGAATATCAGCTAACATTCAAGATAATAACATAAAGAATTGTGAATGCAGCTACAGTTAATTTTCTGTTTAGATAACTTGTGATAATTTATCTATGATAAATTAATATCATAGTTATATGATATCAATGATAGTTGAAGATGCTTTTAATAGTTATTAAGATATAGTGTAGCTTCACTGTGAGTTGATTTTGTATTTTGAACTGCCTTGCTGGATTGAGTACATCAATTTTCATTTCTCTCACTTAAAATACTGAAAAAAAAAAAACATTTAAAGCTTTCTCCATAAATACAATCCAACGCCTTGCTGTACAAAGGAAAACAGTAACAAAGCAAAAGCTATTGAACGTCTGAATGATTATAAATTTTTAAAATACATTTCTGCAATTATTTAGTTTGTCAAAACAATGTTAATCTGTGGGTCTCTTTCTTAAAACATAGCTGATTGCAATTTAGGTATTACCATTAAATTAAAAGTCTCTAAATTCTGCAAGGGCTTCCCAGGTTGCTCTGTGGTTAAAGAATCTGCCTGTCAATGCAGGAAATGCATGTTTGATCGCTGGGTGGGGAATATTCTCTGGAGAAGAAAATGGCAATGCACTCAGGTATGCTTGCCTGGGAAATCCCATGGACAGGGGAGACTGGTGGTGTGCTACAGTCCACAGGGTTGCAAAGCACTGGACATGATAGAGCAATTCAGCACGCACTCCCACACACAAATTCTGCAAGCACAGCGTTCAGATTTGTGGCCTATCTATGACCATATCTAAACCTAAATGCAAGACTGGAGTGGATCTTTAAGTGTTGAGCTACTTACCCTCTACCCTAAAATGTGCAACTCATCAAGTTTTCAAGTTTTAAAATTCTCCTGCAGAAACAATATTCAGTTCAGTTCAGTCACTCAATCATGTCCGACTCTTTGCGACCCCATGAACCACAGCAAGCCAGGCCTCCCTGTCCATCATCAACTCCCAGAGTCCACCCAAACCCATGTCCATCGAGTCAGTGATGTCATCCAACCATTTCTTCCTCTGTCGTCCCCTACTCCTCCTGCCCCCCATCCCTCCCAGCATCAGGGTATTTTCAAATGAGTCAGCTCTTCGCATCAGGTGGCCAAAGTATTGGAGTTTCAGCTTCAAAATCAGTCCTTCCAATGAACACCCAGGACTGATCCCCTTTAGGATGGACTGGTTGGATTTACTTGCAGTCCAAGGGACTCTCAAGAGTCTTCTCCAACACCACAGTTCAAAAGCATCAATTCTTCAGCACTCAGCTTTCCTTATAGTCCAACTCTCACATCCATACATGACCACTGTAAAAACCATAGCCATGACTCTTTGCAACCCCCATGGACTGTAGCTCATCAGGCTCCTCTGTCCATGGGGATTCTCCAGTTAAGAATACTGGAGTGGGTTGCCATTTCCTCCTCTAGGGGATCTTCCTGACTCAGGGATTGAACCTGGGTCTCCTGCATTGCAGGCAGATTCTTTACAATCCAAGCCACCAGGGAAATGCAACTTCCAAAACTTTATTAAGATCTAAGTTACGGTTTTGGTGTTTAAGACCATGGCCTCTTGAATAAGACTTGAATTCTAGTCTGTATCCACCATTCTTTAGCTGTATAACTTTAGAGAAGTATTTCACTTCTTTATGCTCACTTATATAAAAATTACTGTAATATCTTACTTGAGGGCTGCTTATAGACTTAAATAAGTAAATGTGTATAAAACACTTAGCATTAAAGTACTTAGATAAAGGAAAAGATAAAGAACAGTTACAAATGTTCAATTGATTAATTATATAATCTTGATCAGAATAATGTAATGGATGGGATTAAAAGTGACTCTACTTTGTGTCATGTACTGTAACTCATTTAGGGTATACACATGTGAACATGTGCACACACATATTAAATAAAATTTTATCAATAGTTCAATCATTTCTCAATCACATCAATCATTATTATGACACAAAGAGAGCCTGTATTGTGAATTATGGACTTTTGCAAGCCCCAAGTAGATGCTACTCTTTCTAAAAGCTGAGGTAGAAAGCATATGAGAATGGTATTGGACCTATCTGTGGAACTGATGAACAGCAAGTAAATATTTATTATGTGGTTGAGAATAGTAAGTCTGATTTTCAGTGCAAGTGGAGAGTGTTAAAAGAGTAATCCAGGCAATGTTAGCCGTTATCATTGTTCATAACATCTACCTGGGCTTCCCATGTGGCACTAGTGGTAAAGAACCTGTCTGCCAGTGCAGGAGATATAAGGGTTGTGGGTTCGATCCTTGGGTTGGGAAGATCCCCTGTGCAGGAGTATGGCAACCCACTCCAGTATTCTTGCCTGGAGAATCCCATGGAGAGAGGGGCCTGGCAGGGTACAGTCCATGGGGTCACAAGAGTCAGACACAACTGAAGTGACTTAAAAAGCATACATAACATCTACTTAGCTTAATGGTAACACAAGGACCACAGTTTCTCTGGTTCAACTCAGATTATCACTACTAGTGCTGGGCTAGATACTGACACAACACCAATCTTCTAGAATCTAAAAACAAGTGAGACCACCCCCCCAACCCCTCCCCAGAAGAGCTTAGGAAGCCTTGCATAGACTGTCACTCAGACAAAAGTTTTAACACTGAACATAATTTGAGGGATAATTTTTAATTTCTCTAATCTTAATATGTATATGAATCACCTCAGCATATTTCTAAACTGGATTCTGGTAGATGAGATTATGCCTTTCTACCAAGTTTTCAGGTAAATGCTAAGACTGCTGCCAACCCACAGGTCATAATTTAAGTAGCAAGGTCTTAGGCAGAATCTTGAGTTGTGTTTAGGATCCAGGAAGACTCAGGTCTTATTGGACTTCTTAATGTTATATTTTAAGGTCAAACAATTCTTACTTATATCCTCTTCTCCTACATATAAGCACTCCATCCTTTACTATATAGGATTCACTTTCAGAGCCCTGAACCTTCAGTTCAGTTCAGTTCAGTCACTCAGTCGTGTCCAACTCTTTGCGATCCTATGAATCACGGCATGCCAGGCCTCCCTGCCATCACCAACTCCCAGAGTTTACTCAAACTCATGTCCATCGAGTCAATGATGCCATCCAGCCATCTCATCCTCTGTCATCCCCTTCTCCTCCTGCTCCCAATCCCTCCCAGCATCAGGGTCTTTTCCAATGAGACAACTCTTCGCATGAGGTGGCCAAAGTATTGAAGTTTCAGCTTCAGCATCAGTCCTTCCAATGAACACCCAGGATTGATCTCCTTTAGGATGGACTGGTTGGATCTCCCTGCAGTCCAAGTGACTCTCAAGAGCCTTCTTCAACACCACAGTTCAAAAGGATCAATTCTTCGACGCTAAGTTTTCTTCACAGTCCAACTCTCACATCTATACATGACCACTGGAAAAACCATAGCCTTGACTAGATGGACCTTTGTTGGCAAAGTAATGTCTCTGCTTTTCAATATGCTGTCTAGGTTGGTCATAACTTCCCTTCCAAGGAGTGTCTTTTAATTTCACGGCTGCAGTCACCATCTGCAGTGATTTTGGAGCCCCCAAAAATAAAGTCTGACACTGTTTCCACAGCTTCCCCATCTATTTCCCATGAAGTGATGGGACCAGATGCCATGATCTTAGTTTTCTGAATGTTGAGCCTTCAGCCGACTTTTTCACTCTCCTCTTTCACTTTCATCAAGAGGCTTTTTAGTTCTTCTTCACTTTCTGCCACAAGGGTAGTGTCACTTGCATATCTGAGGTTATGATATTTCTCCCGGCAATCTTGATTCCAGCTTGTGTTTCTTCCAGCCCAGCATTTCTCATGATGTACTCTGCATATAAGTTAAATAAGCAGGGTGACAATATACAGCCTTGATGTACACCTTTTCCTATTTGGATCCAGTCTGTTGTCCCATGTCCAGTTCTAACTGTTGCTTCCTGACCTGGATACAGGTTTCTGAAGAGGCAGGTCAGGTAGTCTGGTATTCCCATCTCTTAACTTGTTCTAATACCAAATAATAAGATAGGATTGCTATCCTAGAGTAGTTTATGTAAATTAACCCATCTGACATATACACACCTACCCACTCAAGTTACTGTCAATTGTGTCTAAATGTCAGAGGTGTTGTTTTCTGAATCATGTCATTTTATATTCAGAATAAAGGGTGTGAAAGATTAAAGATTCCTGAAAAGACAAGACCAAACTTTTCTAGGTTGTGGCATCAGTGTGATCACAGCATACCAGCTCTTGGGTCATTTGGCCAAGGCTAAGATTAAAACCTATTTTTTTCAATTAGCTTAACCATGATTGCAGCCATGAAACTAAAAGACGCTTACTCCTTGGAAGGAAAGTTATGGATAGCATATTTAAAAGCAGAGACATTATTTTGCCAACAAAGGTCCGTCCAGTCAAGGCTATGGTTTTTCCAGTAGTCATGTATGGATGTGAGATTTGGACAGTGAAGAAAGCTGAGCACCAAAGAATTGATGCTTTTGAACTATGGTGTTGGAGAAGACTCTTGAGAGTCCCTTGGACTGCAAGGAGATCCAACCAGTCCATCCTAAAGGAGATCAGTCCTGAGTGTTCATTGGAAGGACTGATGTTGAAGCTGAAACTCCAGTACTTTGGCCACCTGGTGCGAAGAGCTGACTCACTGGAAAAGACCCTGACGCTGGGAGGGATTGGGGGCAGGAGGAGAAGGGGATGACAGAAGATGAGATGGCTGGATGGCATCACTGACTCGATGGACATGGGTTTGGGTAGACTCCGGGGGTTGGTGATGGACAGGGAGGCCTGGCGTGCTGTGATTCATGAGGTCACAAAGAGTTGGACACGACTGAGCGATTGAGC
Source organism: Dama dama (assembly GCF_033118175.1). Classification (NCBI taxonomy): domain Eukaryota; kingdom Metazoa; phylum Chordata; class Mammalia; order Artiodactyla; family Cervidae; genus Dama; species Dama dama. The sequence continues at coordinate 13,558,186 of NC_083707.1, forward strand.
TGAACTAACCATTCTATAAGCAGAGCAGGAGACAGTATCCCATGTTCCTAACCTTGTGGATTAAACTCTCCTCCTAACAGGTTGGAGGAACCTTCTTCTCGTGCTACTGGAGAGTTCCTTGAGTCCTCTCCCATTACAGGAACCCAAACTGAGCAGCACTGTGACCCAGGTGCACCAGCTCAAAATATGGATTTCAGAGCTCTTGCTTCTTCATTGTCAAAGGGGGAAAGGAATTTGACCAGGATCATGGTAGCAATATCCTACTGGGTGTGCTGGGCATAAAAGAGCTCTTGGCACTAGAGATGAGGATTAGCATTAAGCCATATTTGGGACTATGGATTGTCACCTTCACTGCTAGGAATATATTCATGATTTTGAACTTCATAGAAACTTTACTAGTGCCTAAAATTCAATCAGAAGATAACCAGAATGTATGTCTCAATGATAACTTCCAGGCATATAGACAAGTGTCTGGCATCATTTGAAAAATGAGCTTACATCCTTTCACATATTCCTGCTGGTGATTATTTGACAAAATTCTGCATTGCTTTTTACGATTGCCACATATACCTCAATTAAAGTTACATGGGAATCTCTCAGATATTAAGGTTGTAAGTCAGTTCTCTTTGTTTATATGTGCCACATCTTTATCCATTTATCTGCTGATGGACATCTAGGTTTCTCCCATGTCGTAGGTACATATATACAATGGGATATTACTCAACAATAAAAAAGAATGATTTGAGTTATTTCCAGTGAGGTGATGAACCTACAGCCTGCAACATAGAATGAGTTAAGCTAGAAACAGAAAAATAAATATAGTATATCAACATGTATATATGGAATCTAGAACAAATGTTATTGATGAACCTATTTGCAGAGAAGGAATGGAGATACAGATATAGAGAACGGACTTGTGGGCACAGTGGGGGAATTGTAGAGTGAGATTAACAGAGAAAGTAGCCTTGACATAAACACACTACCAAGTGTAAAACAGATGCACATGGTGAGAAGCTGCTATATAACACAGGGAGCCCAGCCTGGTGCTAAGTGATGACCTGGGGCAGGGGGTTTGAGGGAGAGGAGAGAGGCTCAAGAGGGACGTGATATATGTATAATTACGGCTGATTTGCATTATTGTGTGGCAGAAACCAACACAGCATTGTAAAGCAATTTTCCTCCAAATAAATAAAATTAAATTTAAACATTCTCTTTGTAACCTCTTCCTCTTTGAAAGGAGTATTTTATTCCTTTATATTTGATTATTATTAAATTGTTGATGGCCTTAAGACAAATAATGATTAGGAATTTTATTAGTTAATTTGTTTAAAAGGAATTAAAAAAAAAACTTGTGAAAGAAATGACCTGTATTATTTTAATTAATTTTATAAGTCTGAATTTAATGATAATTTAAAAGATACTTCCCTTGAAAACAAAGGATCCATTCTTTGTCAGGAACTGAATTATAAATTATTAGCTGATGCTTTTCATAAACAGTTTAGCTTATGGTCTAATTTATCTCAATTAGTGTGTTGGTTACTTTAATAGATGAATGCATTAATTTTAATTGGGTAATGACTAATTGGATAGGTATCAGCCTACAAAATTGTTTTACTTCCTTGTTAAAAAAAGCTCAGAAGTAATACTAGACTTCAATGATAACAGTACAACCTAATGAATTTAAAAATATAAGTCCACATCAGTCTATATTTTTATACAGATATTGAAATTCAAATGCCCCAAATTGACAAATATCTAAAATAATTTTCAAAGAGAACTAAAAAGGAAAAATTTCTATCAAAATCTATTTATTTGTTCAGTAATAATGAGCAGCTGTATGTTCAGACTGGGGACTCACTTGAGCCTGAACTAGATTGTTATTATGGCTTTAAGTAAGAAGGAACTGTGTCATTAAGAAATTAAATGTTTATACAATTTTTTCTTGGAAGTACTTCTAGTAATATATGATGTTCACATTCTGGCTGCAGTTCCATAGACTTCTTAAGAACCAGGAACACACAGAACAGAAATAAGACAGGAAAGTATTATTTCACATTGAAACCTAGAAGGCATTATATGTGTTTCTAATACATTTTTTAAAATTGCTAATTAAAATAATTCAATGATCCAAAGAATTTCCCTTGTTATTCAATCAGAACTTGATCCAATTAAGTAATAAATACAAAACAAGCTATGAAAATTTTTTTCAAAATATAAACCGTGTAACAATGTCAAATTTGAAATTTTTATACTTTCCTTTTCTGTATATGTTCACATTTTAATTTTAAATGATGCTAAGCATAACTAAGAACTTACATATTTTTTTTTCATTTACTGAAATTGAACTCTTACTGGTTCCATACATTTCCAAAACTTATGATACATTACACTCAGATAGTTCAATTTTTTAAATTAATAATTTACTCTCAACTGCCCTATGAGCCTAAAGCCTATTACCTAAATTTGAGGGGCTCCTGAGTTTTCAACAAATATCAGGAACTTTATTAATTCCCAGGGGTACTAATATAAGTTAACTTAGTTTTCTCCAGTGACCAGCTTTGTATAAAGAGCTCGAAAAGATTCATGGATTTCCTGTTTCATCTTTGATACCTTATGGTGCTTAGAGGTCATCACTCCCATTCTCACAACAAGGAAAGGTTGTGAAACAAGAAGCTGAAAATCAATGACTTTTCCTGGCTACATCAGAGAACCGAGGTCATAGGGCAGACCAACATCTTGAAATGTGGAGAGATGGGCAAATCCAGAGTCATAGTAATGATGTTCACCTGAGAAGATTCCCTTGGAGCATGCACTAGTAGAAACAGTTAAATGATAATTTTTAAAAATCACTGGAATCTGAAAAAATCCCAGGGCTTCCAATTCAGAGGGTCCCCACACAGGTGTGGAAGCATTTGTTCAATAGCAGAGTCCTGATCTGCTTTTATTTAACTCTGGCATTAAACGTACACCCTGCTGTTTTTGCTGTCAATTGTCCTGTACATTTCCATTAACAAAGTTTGTGTGTGTTAGTAACTCAGCCATACCCCACTCTTTGCGACCTCATGGACTGCAGCCCACCAGGCTCCTCTGCCCATGGAATTCTCCAGGCAAGAATACTGGAGTGGTAGCCATTTCCTTCTCCATGGGATCTTCCTGATCCAGTGATCAAACTCCTGCACTGCAGGCAGATTCTTTATCATCTGAGCAACCAAGGAAGCCCTAACAAAGTTTGGCTATCCCTAAACTAAAAGCTTCACAGATTAAAGCCTTTGTCTTCTTTACTACCTATATTGCTTACAAATTACCATTCATAATCAGGTACTTCATAAACGGAGTCTTAAGGTGGTGTAAGTAAATGTCAGAATGCTCATGTTGTGATATTTTAACTCAGAGTCTAAGTACTTGTAGCTCATTAATACTTGTTCTGTATACAGAAAACATACGGTTTATGTCTGCATATCATCTTTGCTGCTGATAATATATTTAGCTCAGTACAACTAAAAACTATACCAATTATTGGCTTGACCAAAAAGTTGGTTTGGATTTTTCCACGCGATGTTATAGAAAAACTCAAATGAACCTTTTGGCTAACCCAATATAATGTTGAGGAAGAAATATTCCATCATTGTCAAGATTTGTCCCCAATTAATTGATTCCTGTTAGAGACAATTAACGATATGCTCCAAGTTGCTTGCATGAAAAGTGAGGTTTTCATACCTATGTTATATTCTGTTTAGGTTGGTTGTAATATTACATAAGACAAAGCACATAAAAGTAGCTATCTTTGTGATATAAAATATCCAGCACTTACCAGCATTAGTTGGATAGCTGGTGAATCATTAACTAAGACTACCCATTATCTCCCCATGCCAAATAATGTTTAACAAATATGCACACTAATTGAGCTCTGAACAAAATCTCTCTCCTAATAAGTGTCACCTTTGAAAATGGATTTTCAAAACCAGCGACTTTGTTTGATTTCTCACTCATTTGAACAGGATATAAAATATAACAATAATAAATGTTATTTTTTTTCTGCCAATATGAATCCATGCTAGTCCTAAAGGAAACACATTCAAAATGACACCTGGTGACAGATTACAATAGAGTCTGAAGGAGGCACAATGTTATGCAAAGTCCAAACTTTGGCAGGTCTTTGGGTTTCACGGCCATTTCCTTGCCAAAAATCTATTTGATAGATGAGAACAATTTGTCTTTTTGGACATTCATGAATCAGACACTGCAGACGTTGAATTATACATACAGAGGTGAAATTCACTTCTCATATTTGAATTTAGGAGATGAATATGCAAGTAGAATTAAATGTCCCAGATGTCTTGCCAACTTAAACTACAATAAATCTAAATGTTCAGACTAGTTCAACTAAATCACAGTATCTGGTGCAGAGAAGCATGTCATGTGGGTTTGTAGTTGATACTAATGACACTAATAGCTTCTTGAAAAGGACACAAATAGAATACCATACTCATCACTGGACACTTTTATTCTGAGCAATAAAGTTTACATTTCTCACCACAAATCAGCTCATCTGACATGTAAATTCTGAGGTGTCTCTAGGATATGAAACCTTGGCAAAAACAGATTGATGTTGCTTTAAAAGAGAACCATATACATTTTACTTGAAAAAAAAAAAAACAGGCTGAAATCTCAGGGAAGATTATGTGTAACATATCTCAGATTTTGTATAAATGATAAGGGAAGGCAATAGTACTTCTAAGATATTGCTCATGAAACAAGGGTTGAAGGATTAGGCAGGTCAACATATCTGTAAGAGTAAACAAGCATTTGGACAAATGTTCACCGTGCAACGTGTAAATGTAGAACATTATTTTGTAAAAAGAGATCAAAATGTCTGAGTATCTGACTTTGGGCTTGATTTTTATTCTTTCTTTTTTTTTCTTGTTCTGTCACTCAGTCACGTCTGACTCTTTGCGAACCCATGGACTGCACCATGACAGGCTCCCCTGTCCTTCACCATCTCCTGGAGTTTTCTCAAGTTCATGTACACTGAGTCAGTGATGTCATCCAACCATCTTCTCATCTATCGTCCCCTTCTCCTGCCTTCAATCTTTCCCAGCATCAGGATCTTTTCCAAAGAGTTGGCTTTTCGCATCAGGTGGCCAAAGTAATGGAACTTCAAGCTCAGCATCAGTCCTTCCAGTGAATATTCAGGACTGATTTCCTTCAGGATTGGCTGGTTTGATCTCCTTGCAGTCCAATGGTCTCTCAAGAATCTTCAACACCAGAGTTCAAAAGCATCAGTTCAGGGCTTAGCCTTTTTCATGGTCCAGCTCTCACATCCATACATGACTACGGGAAAAACCATAGCTTTGACTAGATGGATCTTTATTGGCAAAGTAATGTCTCTGCTTTTCAATATGCTGTCTAGGTTAGTCATAGCTTTTCTTCCAAGGAGCAAGCATCTTAATTTCATGGCTGCAGTAACTGTCTTCAGTGATTTTGGATTATTCTGTCTACCATGATGATTATTAATTAAAATAATGATAAGAATGGATTTGTGTTTCAGAAATATAACTCTAGTCACAATATTGTGAGCCAACTAGAAGTAGTAGAGAGACTTAAAATTCTTGAAGTGAAAATTATAAGATACTAAGCTAACCTAATAACAGTGAAATGACTCAAGAAAATGATTTGAGATATATTTGAAAAGGATGACAGAAATTTGTGAATAATTAAATGTTGGAGATAAAGAATATATGAAAAAATTTGAAGAGGCAAATTCATTATTATATGCACTTTCAGTATATGTCTATAGAAATGTTTTTGATATTTCAGTCTTAAATATCTACATAATAGTACTGCAAGAAAGACAGCACATAGGATAATTGAATATTTAATAGAAAAAAAAAGTTACATCTCTTACCTGTGATAATCAATGCACCAATACAATATCTGGTGGTTTTCCATTACATATTATAAATAAGGATTTGCAAGTTGAGAAATGACAAAAATACTTTGAACTCAATAAACTGAAGCTGAAAACATGAACATTTATGTCCACAGAGCATAGTCATGCAGAAAAAAGGAGAGAATAATTTGTAAAGTGGAGTTTTCAAGTTCTTATAGAAAGATGTTATACAAGATTATCTGAGTGTATCAGTTTCTAGATGGAATTATAGAATGAGTGGAAAAATAGAGAAAAAATTAAAGATGAGCTAGATAATTTATCTTTAATAAAACTAGGTTTCACAGTCCCCTATGACTTTTTTTTTTCTTGGATCAGAGTCTAATAGTGAGGCTTGAAAATATTTGGAAGGTTTAAACAATGATTAACTCAAATGAAGTTAATCCTCTACTCTCCCCTAAAATTTACTCAGTCCAGTTCAGATCAGTCGCTCAGTCGTGTCCGACTCTTTGTGACCCCATGAATTGCAGTACATGAGGCCTTCCTGTCCATCACCAACTCCCGGAGTCTACCCAAATCCATGTCCATCGAGTCAGTGATGTCATCCGACCATCTCATCCTCTGTCATCCCCTTCTCCTCCTGCCCCCAATCCCTCCCAGCATCAGGGTCTTTTCCAATGAGTCAACTCTTTGCACGAGGTGGCCAAAGTGTTGGAGTTTCAGCTTCAAAATCAGTCCTTCCAATGAACACCCAGGACTGATTTCCTTTCGGATAGACTAGTTGGATCTCCTTGCAGTCCAAGGGACTCTCAAGAGTCTTCTCCAACACCACAGTTCAAAAGCATCAATTCTTCAGCGCTCAGCTTTCTTCACAGTCCAACTCTCACATCCATACATGACCACTGGAAAAACGATAACCTTGACTAGACAGACCTTTGTTGGCAAAGTAATGTCTCTGCTTTTTAATATGCTATCTAGGTTGGTCATAACTTTCCTTCCAAGGAGTAAGCATCTTTTAATTTCATGGCTGCAATCACCATCTGCAGTGATTTTGGAGCCCAAAAAAGTAAAGTCAGCTACTGTTTCCACTGTTTCCCCATCTATTTGCCATGAAGTGATGGGATCAAATGCCATGATCTTAGTTTACTCTCCCCTAAAATCTGAATTTAACAAAATACAGGTTAAATGCCATTCCATAGCCTTTTCCTTTGTAAGAGCTTTTATATGAAGATAAGCCCAGTATTTTAAAATGAGTGAATCTAAAAAACTTGTATTTTGTAGTGTTCGAACTAGTGAAAAATATGTGTTCTTCAAATTACACTTTAAAGCAAGATTTTCAATGATTTAAAGCAATTTGCCAAGCTGAATGGATGAATACAAAAAGCTGGTAGTATAAACACTTTTTGTGTTCAGTTTAAGTTAGCAAATGACATAATGACACACAAATTCTCCTAATAATCTAAGAAATTATTTTCTTTCAATAGTTTCACACCACAAACATGCACATTATATATATAAAGGCTGTGTGTATATATATATATATATAATTTACAATAAATTATTAGAGGCATATTAATTATGATATATAGTTGTATGTGTATATTATATATAATATGTAAAATATAGACATACACACATATATATACATGTTACATATACATTTTTCTGTGTGTATATGTATAGATGGGACTTCCCTGGTGGAACTAGCGGTAAACAACTCGCCTACCAATGCAGGAGACTTAAGAGATGTGGGTTCCATCCTGGGTCAGGAAGATCCCCTGGAGGAGGGCATAGCAACCCACTCCAGTATTCTTGCTTAGAGAATCCTCTGGGCAGAGGAGCTTGGCAAGCGACAATCTATAGAGTTGCACAGAGTTACAAACACATATATCAGTTAAGTTATATTTAAGAAATTTTTATCTAGAAGAATAAAAAGTACAAAAATACAAATAAATATCAGGGTCTAATATTTTGCACTTTTAAAGACAGAAGACAAACTTTGATAAAGTTTTTAGAAACAACATAATGCAATATGCTGTTGCTGCTGCTTACACCCTGTGACCCCATGACTGATCCCGCCAGGCACCTTTGTCCATGGAATTGTCCAGGCAAGAGCACTGGGATGAGTTGCCATGCTCTCCTCCAGATAATGCAATAAACATATATACCAATAGTCCTGCAAAATCGTGACTTAAGAGATAAATCTTACTTTCCACTTGCTGCAACAGTTCAAAATCTCATGCAGGACCCTTTTTTAGAAACACTTTCAGAGATATTTTACTGGCAAATTAACAAAATCAATCTCAATTACTTTAAATTCATACGTAAACTCCAACTGGATTTTCTCAATGTGATTGCTCACCTTGTTTGCCAGATTTAGAGCCAAAAGACTATTCAAAACAATTAAATTATCCCCCAAAATATGAAATGTTGCTTAAACAATGAATATTCAAAAGCAGGCTCTAAAATTGAAGGAAATACTAGAAGAGTTCTAGTGCTTTTAAGATTAGTATGCATTAGCTTTATGCATACAGATGACCACAAATTCTGAATTTTTAATGTATTTATTAAGGTTCTATCTTACTGTTACTAAATTCTAATCTGTACTTTTTTTTTTTTACCATAGAATAAATATCAGTGTTTAAATATATCAAGTCATTACTCAGATGTCAAGTTGTCCATTTAATGGTGAAAATATTCTGACCACCATAACTGAATTGTACATTATCCTGCCTTAATAGTAAGATATAGAGGCATAACACAAAAACATAAACATATTAAAAGGGATAACATTTTTGTTGTTGTTGTTTTCTTTTTGTTCTCTTTTCTATTGAAGTGTACACATTCCTTATATTTTGAAAATTAATTCCTTATCAGATAAAGGACTTGAAAATATTTTTCCCATTCTGTACATTGATTTTTAATTTTTTTATTGTTTCTTTTGCTTTGCAAAAGTGTTTTAATTTAACATAGTCTCTTTTGTCTAGTTTTCCTTCTGTTGATCGTACGTTTGGGGACATAAAAAAACTATTGCCAAGACCAATATCAAAATATTTTCCCCTATGATTTCTTCCAGAAATTTTCGTTTCAGGTCTTATATTTAAATCTTCAATGTTCTTTGAGTGGATTTTTGTGTATGGAATAAGATAAGGATTCAACTTCATTCTTTTTCACACTGACATCCAGTTTTCCTAACACCATTTGTTGAAAAAAAGTAACTCTGAATACAAAGTCCATAACAAATCTTGAGAAATGTTTTCTTGTTGTGCAAGAATTTAAGTTTTTCTGGCCTGTGTTGTATCTGGTGCTTATGTGTGTGTTATGTGTGCTTGTGTGTAGTTGTATAAGAAAAGAAAAAGTAAAACAATCTAATGACTGTTCCCTGTGAGCTCCTTTGTATTATAGGACTTAATGTGTGCTAATCCATCTCTTTCAGTCTTTTACTTCTAATCAAGATATTTCTCAGAATGGATAATTAGTAGCCTCTACAGTATTGGCTAATGAAATTCTTTAGCATTCCTGTTATTATGTTGAAAGTAGAATTTAAAAGATTATGCAAAAACTTTCATTTTATATGATATCTTCCTTGATTTTTAGTATTTTCTATTGCTTCCATCAACATTGACCAAAGTGAGACCCAAGAACTTTTGGAGTCAAAAAACCTTTGTTTTCTTATAATAGAAAATACACAGATTGTTCCCAGTTACCATATACAAAAGCTAATTTCTTTTTCTGGGAGTTACAACCTGATGGGGAAGGAGTGCTATATTAATGTAGCTTCTTAAATAGCATATGCACTAAAGACTTGGAGATATCAAGCTATGAGCAATTTGGCTGAATTGTTTTGTGAAGGATTTAGTACTGAATTTAGAAAATAAGGAGCTGGAGGAAAATCCTGAATTAAATGTCTCAAAAGTGCAATGCAATCTCAAGAACTAACTTGCCATTTATGAAGTCTCAGTAGTACCTGACTGCAAAGATGTTCCTTTGTTCTGTAAATATAATAAAAGACAGTTTTTTTTCTTTATTTTAATCAATTTGAGTAAGTGCCTGACAAGACTATTGTTCTAAAAGCACAGTTCAATTGAAACACCAGATTGTCTCTAAATCATATTCTTCCCCAGTGCCTGGATTGTCATTACTCTATTCATTTGATATTTTACATGCCATATTGAAAGGATACGGAAATAGTATAGGGTTGCTGCAAGAATGATCCTAGAAAAACACCAAAGTTATATTGATCACTGCAGTAGTCTTTAGTCTTAATTTTAGTATTTAGCAGGCATTCAAGGCCGTTGTGGAAGCTAGCATTACTCTTCACATGTTTTTCGAATTTAGTTATTAAAACATTATGCATACATTTGTCTAGATTTACACACATTTTAGGAACCTCTCTGTGACCCATCTGGTAGTGGGGAATAGTATAGTAGGTTTATACCATTGATACTTAGGAGCTGGTTCAAAGTTCACTTAAAGAGATAATACTATTTAGAGACGGAACATAAGGTAAAAACCATGGGCTCCATTGTGGTAGAAAATAATGCTTTTTAGTCTCATATTTGCTAAACACTCATATGCAACCATTAAGAATATTACATTCCTTTTCTTCATAATGGGCGCTATGACCCAACTGTCCTAAGACTATTGTGAGAATGGCAAAAAAAAAAAAAAAAAAGAAGATCAATAATGCTAACGATTTGTGACATTTTCAAAGTATTGATAAAGAAAAATCTTTTGTTTACATGGGCGCTATTTTACCAACTAGTCAATAGAGGTTATTTTGCATAGCTATTGTATAATTCATATTATTTAAGAAGCATTTAAAAATGAACTTTAATACTTGAAATGAAGATTATTAATATTAGGATTAGGAACAATCATTTCTATTTAAATGTTTTAGGTCATTTTTCTTTGTGGAACTCCATACAGAAGGTTACAAAGTGAAAATCACTCATTTTAATTAGTCATTTGAAGTAAATAAGGCAAGAAGGAAAGAATTCTCACCTTGCAACAAGATAATCAATGTTTTAGGTTGTTTCTATTGGATGTAATTTTTTGTATATGTGGGAATATTCATTTATCTTTTAAACATTAAAGTTAATTTGGCCATCTGCAAAATGAAGCTATATGTATCTCAATCTTCCTGTATATATTAATACAAAGTTTAAGAAAACACCCAACACAGCAACTTGGCTCTTAGCAGAAGCTAAACAAACATTAGTTTCCATTATTCAAACTAAGGGAAAAAAGACAAATTGGTATTTTCTTTTATCTATACATAATTTTCATGCCTGAGGCTTTTTGTTCTTATTTTCATTAATATTTATGGAAAGAATCTTGAAGAATAAAATAAATCACATACCTACAGCATTTATCAGACCAATGAAGCCCCAAATTCTTGTTTAATGAAGGTACCCAGATCATATAGACAATGGTTTTCATTCTATCTCAAAAGCTAGATTATTATTCAACACATTATTAAATATTAAAAATTCAAAAGAATACTACATAAACACAATTATAACATACATAACTGAAATTGTACCATGGCTATAAAAGTGTTCATGATTATCATCAGTTATTTACTTTTTTCTACTGAGTAGATCCACTAACTTCCTTGGCTACACTCTCAGAGACTGACAAAACAAAATTCATCTGTGTTCTGAAGACAGTGTTCTTTCTTAGAGTCATCTTAATGGTATCACTTACTTGAAGAAGGCAGTACATATTTATAGGTTGCAATCATGTTATGTTCATTTAAAACATCCTGCCCTATATAGCTTTTATTATGGTGAGGTATGTTCCTTCTATTCCTGCTTTTTGGAGAGTTTTAATCATAAATGAGTGTTAAATTTTGTCAAAGGCTTTCTCTGCATCTATTGAGATAATCATACGGTTTTTATCTTTCAATTTGTTAATGTGGTGTATTACATTGATTGATTTGCGGATATTAAAGAATCCTTGCATTCCTGGGATAAAGCCCACTTGGTCATGGTGTATGATTTTTTTAATATGTTGTTGGATTCTGTTTGCTAGAATTTTGTTAAGGATTTTTGCATCTATGTTCATCAGTGATATTGGCCTGTAGTTTTCTTTTTTTGTGGCATCTTTGTCTGGTTTTGGAATTAGGGTGATGGTGGCCTCATAGAATGAGTTTGGAAGCTTACCTTCTTCTGCAATTTTCTGAAAGAGTTTGAGTAAGATAGGTGTTAGCTCTTCTCTAAATTTTTGGTAGAATTCAGCTGTGAAGCCATCTGGTCCTGGGCTTTTGTTTGCTGGAAGATTTTTTATTACAGTTTCAATTTCCTTGCTTGTGATGGGTCTGTTAAGATCACAAACCCACAGCAAGCATCACCCTCAATGGTGAAAAATTGAAAGCATTTCCCCTGAAATCAGGAACAAGACAAGGGTGCCCACTCTCACCACTACTATTCAACATAGTGTTGGAAGTTCTGGCCACAGCAATCAGAGCAGAAAAAGAAGTAAAAGGAATCCAGATAGGAAAAGAAGAAGTGAAACTCTCACTGTTTGCAGATGACATGATCCTCTATATAGAAAACCCTAAAGACTCTACCAGAAAATTACTAGAGCTAATCAATGAATATAGTAAAGTTGCAGGATATAAAATTAACACACAGAAATCCCTTGCATTCCTATATACTAACAATGAAAAAACAGAAAGAGAAATTAAGGAAACAATACCATTCACCACTGCAACAAAAAGAATAAAATACTTAGGAGTATATCTACCTAAAGAAACAAAAGACCTATACATAGAAAACTATAAAACACTGATGAAAGAAATCAAAGAAGACACAAACAGATGGAGAAACATACCGTGTTCATGGATTGGAAGAATCAATATTGTCAAAATGGCTATTCTACCCAAAGCAGTCTATAGATTCAATGCAATCCCTATCAAGCTACCAACGGTATTTTTCACAGAACTAGAACAAAGAATTTCACAATTTGTATGGAAATACAAAAAACCTCGAATAGCCAAAGTAATCTTGAGAAAGAAGAATGGAACTGGAGGAATCAACCTGCCTGACTTCAGACTCTACTACAAAGCCACAGTCATCAAGACAGTATGGTACTGGCACAAAGACAGAAATATAGATCAATGGAACAGAATAGAAAGCCCAGAGATAAATCCACGAACCTATGGACACCTTATCTTTGACAAAGGAGGCAAGGATATACAATGGAAAAAAGACAACCTCTTTAACAAGTGGTGCTGGGAAAACTGGTCAACCACTTGTAAAAGAAAGAAACTAGAACACTTTCTAACACCATACACAAAAATAAACTCAAAATGGATTAAAGATCTAAATGTAAGACCAGAAACTATAAAACTCCTAGAGGAGAACATAGGCAAAACACTCTCCGACATAAATCACAGCAAGATCCTCTATGACCCACCTCCCAGAATATTGGAAATAAAAGCAAAAATAAACAAATGGGACCTAATGAAACTTAAAAGCTTTTGCACTACAAAGGAAACTATAAGTAAGGTGAAAAGACAGCCCTCAGATTGGGAGAAAATAATAGCAAATGAAGAAACAGACAAAGGATTAATCTCAAAAATATACAAGCAACTCCTGCAGCTCAATTCCAGAAAAATAAATGACCCAATCAAAAAATGGGCCAAAGAACTAAACAGACATTTCTCCAAAGAAGACATACAGATGGCTAACAAACACATGAAAAGATGCTCAACATCACTCATTATTAGAGAAATGCAAATCAAAACCACAATGAGGTACCATTACACGCCAGTCAGGATGGCTGCTACCCAAAAGTCTACAAGCAATAAATGCTGGAGAGGGTGTGGAGAAAAGGGAACCCTCTTACACTGTTGGTGGGAATGCAAACTAGTACAGCCGCTATGGAAAACAGTGTGGAGATTCCTTAAAAAACTGGAATTAGAACTGCCATATGACCCAGCAATCCCACTTCTGGGCATACACACTGAGGAAACCAGATCTGAAAGAGACACGTGCACCCCAATGTTCATCGCAGCACTGTTTATAATAGCCAGGACATGGAAGCAACCTAGATGCCCATCAGCAGATGAATGGATAAGGAAGCTGTGGTACATATACACCATGGAATATTACTCAGCCATTAAAAAGAATTCATTTGAACCAGTCCTAATGAGATGGATGAAGCTGGAGCCCCTTATACAGAGTGAAGTAAGCCAGAAAGATAAAGAACATTACAGCATACTAACACATATATATGGAATTTAGAAAGGTGATAACGATAACCCTATATGCAAAACAGAAAAAGAGACACAGAAATACAGAACAGACTTTTGAACTTTGTGGGAGAATGTGAGGGTGGGATATTTCAACAGAACAGCATGTATACTATCTATGGTGAAACAGATCACCAGCCCAGGTGGGATGCATGAGACAAGTGCTCGGGCCTGGTGCACTGGGAAGACCCAGAGGCATCGGGTGGAGAGGGAGGTGGGAGCGGGGAGTGGGATGGGGAAGACGTGTAAATCCATGGCTGATTCATATCAATGTATGACAAAACCCACTGAAATGTTGTGAAGTGATTGGCCTCCAACTAATAAAAAAAAAAAAAAACAAAAACAACATGGTAACAAAAAAAAAAAAAAAAATAGCAATCCCAAGGACTCATCCTTAAATTCACTAAATAAAAATAAACAATGCCAAGCATAAAAAAAAATAAAAAAAATAAAAAATCCTGCCCTAACACTATTTATACCCAATTGTTACAGAACTAAGTTTTATGTACTGATAAAAGTTCAGTGGAACATTTGGACAGAGTCACTGTGTGCTAAAACTGAAAGCTAAAAATTAAGAAAATAAAGATTCAGTTATTCTTTTGTAATATGTTATTTATAATAGTAACATTATCGTAAACTACTAATTTGTATTCAATACATATTTAAGGCATACTTACCCATGTATGAATTTTATTGTTGTTTATAGTGAAAAACCAATGGATATGCCCATTATGGAAAGGAGGTAACAGAGGAGACAGACCATTATACAAACAAATATGTAAAACTTCAGTGGAAGTTATGGTAAGTATGATGAAGAATGGTTTTGAGAGAATAGGAGCAAATGATTGAAACTAGTGGACTTAATGAAAGTCTGTCTGAGAGAGATTGAGCTTTGAACATGCCTGGTAAACTGAAAGAGTCAAGTGACCGGAGCAGAGTGGAGAGTGTGTGTGAGATGAGATGACGCAAGCAGTGCTCAGGAACTAAACTTTCATTCTAAGGGTGATGGATAAATGAAAGTTTCTAAACAGGTGAGTGGCATTTATCAATCTAAAATGTATTCATAACAAATGTATCTCTCACATAATAGGATAGATGTATTTCATCCAATTTGAAATAAAGAGATTTTCTGAACATCAATACACATTTTTTTTTTTACTAATTATCTTTTAAAAAACCATGCATTTTCAAAGAAGAAGAGCTAATGGGGTGACAAGGTCTGCTTGGTGCCATGCGTTTTAATACAGGCTTGACTCCACTGTAATTTATTTTTTTCTTCTCTGTTGTATACAAAATTTTGAAATAATTTGATTTTCCACTTTTGGGTTTTCTAACATCAACCTAAATATTGCATCAAGATTCCATAACTCTAAATTTGCAACTCATGGAACGTTATTTTGTTTTTAATATCACAATATCTAACAGCATCTACTTACAGATACTCCTGCAACTCTTCTACAACCCACAATCCTCCCACTTCAATATAAAGTGAGTGATGTCTCATTTGAAATTCCACTGGAAAAACCCTTTTAAATTTATAGCTAAAATTATATGTATTAAATTTACTCAGAATGAAGAATAGCTACTTGAATATGCCTTGTCAGTAGCTGATCATATCAACAAATACAAATGGGGTAAATATTTATTGCAGTATAAATGATATGTATTTTTCTTAATTCAGAATTGCATTAGCCACATCAACTCACAAATATGAGAAGTGCATAAGAAATTCCCACCAAAAATTCCTGTTTTTGCTTCGTCAATACCACAAAGCAAATAAATAGCCATGTACAATGAGGAAATAAAATATATTCATTTTGGGGGGAATAATCTAGGAGTAGAGGTAAATTTTTTAAACAATTGCAAACATTTCTGGAATCTAGTATGTCTATGTTCGACTCAATTACCTTCCTGAGAAGACGAGATTAGACCTTACTGTTACAATTTCCTCACACAAGTCTGAGTTACTATCTGAGCCAGAAATTAATTTGCACCTTAAGAAATATAAGGGAAGACAGAGTTACCCATCTGCTGGATAAGAAATTGCTTCAAAATAGAATAAAAGTGTTAGCTTTCCTTAAAACTGAATTTACACCTTGCTTCAGTGGGGTGGACGACAGGTGATGAGTTCACTCTATTATGTGATTTATAGTGTCTGCACAATTTTTCTGTACTTTCTCGAAGGATTCCCACTCCTATTTTCATGGAAATTAGACAGATACCTATAGGTGGAGTCAAATGCACCACAAAAATAGCTCTTCGGGAGGCCAAAATGTTGCTTAATCACTTTATCTGTTTTATGTTGGATGTTTTTTCAACCTACTGCCAAAACTGAAACAATTAGAGAACAATCTTTAAGTGCCACCTAATAAGGCTGCCAAAGGTCACACTTGATCGCTCTTTCAGTATACTGCTGAATTTGAACTAGCAAGACAGATCCAAAACAGTCTACTGCCCCTTTTCTATAACTAGTAGTTTTCCTTTAGGTTTTGAGGTGGGACTTAATTATGTGCTGGATTAAATTTTTAAAAATCTTCCTCTAACTCAGTAGTTTGTATGCAGATCACTAGCTGGGCAGCACAGAATACGCAGGACTGTTCTAAACACTGACTTTTAACTATGGGGTCATTGAGTTCATTTGGGAGCTGAGCAGGAATCCCTGGAGAAGCTGCTAGGTGGTAATTAGGATACTCACCTCAGGAACTGACTGTCCCTACAGATCAAGCAGCTTCCCCTGAACCTGAGTGCTACTGGTGGTATCTACATCCCTTTCATTCCCTTGTCTGGAAATTTCTCAGATTATACTCACCTTGTTCTCTCTGAGAGTGTACTACTCACTCATTGATTCAAGATTCACTAGCATCTACTATGTGTTCAGGACACTGATGAAGGTGCCAGGGAAACTGTGACAATTTTTAAAAAATCCAAGTTGAGAGCAAAAAAAGAATTAAAGGCGGATCTAAATAGTGTTGCTAACTTTTTTATTTTGTCATATTGGGGCTTTGGATGGAAAAGAAGACAGAAGGGAGAAAGAAGGAAGACAGGAAGAGGAGGAGGAAGAGAGAAAAGGAAAAGTTGAGTCTGTCATAATCAGTATAATTTTATAAAGTAATGGTGAAATGAGTGAAATTTTCATTTCACCTCATTTTCACAATTAGCATCATTTTATAAAGGACATTGAACAACCAAAACATATTTAGAAGGATTTAAGAATGAATGATGTACATAAATATGTTTAAGAAGATGTATATGTATATATTATTTATCAATTAATAGGGGCTTACAGCCATGAAATTAAAAGACGCTTACTCCTTGGAAGGAAAGTTATGACCAACCTAGACAGCATATTAAAAAGCAGACACATTACTTTGCCAACAAAGGTTAGTCTAGTCAAGGCTATGGTTTTTCCAGTGGTCATATATGGATGTGAGAGTTGGACTGTGAAGAAAGCTGAGTTCCGAAGAATTGATGCTTTTGAACTATGGTGTTGGAGAAGACTCTTGAGAGTCCCTTGGACTGCAAAGAGATCCATCCAGTCCATCCTAAAGGAGATCAGTCCTGGGTGTTCATTGGAAGGACTGATGCTGAAGCTGAAACTCCAGTACTTTGGCCACCTCATGAGAAGAGTTGACTCATTGGAAAAGACCTGATGCTGGGAGGGATTGGGGGCAGGAGGAGAAGGGGACGACAGAGGATGAGATGGCTGGATGGCATCACCGACTCGATGGGCATGAGTTTGAGTAACCTCTGGAAGTTGGTGATGGACAGGGAGCCCTGGTGTGCTGCGATTCATGGGGTCACAGAGTCGGACACGACTGAGTGACTGAACCAAAATGAACTAAGTTGACATTAGTTTAACAGTATTTTAAAAAAACAAGATGTAGAAAAACAGGAACAAAATAAATGTCTCAGTGAACATAATTAAAACAAGAATTTATACATAGTTTTGATAAATTAGGAAACAAATAGTAGTTAGCCATAATAACACTAAGGGCTTCCCTTGTGGCTCAGCTGGTAAAGAATTTGCCTGTAATGTGGGAGATCTGAGTTCAATCCCCGGGTTGGGAAGATCCCTTGGAGAAGGGAAAGGCTATCCACTCCAGTATTCTGGCCTGGAGAAGTCCATGGACTGTATAGTCCATGGGGTCTCAAAGAGTCGGACATGACTGAGCGACTTTCACTTTCACATAGTAAGGGTATAAATTTTTGCAAATGGAAGATATCAAATATTTAATTCTGGGGGTGCAATATATAATGTTCTCAAAAGTGGAAGTAGAATTTAAACATTATATGCTCATTTCCATTGCCTAATTCAAACATCAGGGAAACAATCTTCCCTTGAAACAACAATTGTTTTTGATAGAATTACAAAGACATTGTCTCATGTTTAAAAAAAAAAAGACAAGAAAAGAACCTTGTCCAGGTACATGAAGAGAATACAAAGCTAGAGGCTTAACATCAAAGAATAATGATAAACAGTATTACAGCAAGTTGAAGTGATATGCCAAGCATAACAGCAAATCTGGATTTGAGTCAAAAGACAGCAGATTATGGAAACATATTAGAAGGCAGCCTTAGACTGCCAAACAACATTGCCCATGTACAACAACAAAGGATTCTGGATAAAAAGTTCTGTAAAAATACAATATGTGTACAAACTTTAATTGCTTGAAAGTATGAATGCAAACCAAATATTTTAAAAATCCCCACAGGTGTTCAAGGACTATACTGAATAAATCAGAAATACAAGGGGATTTCAAGATGATTACAGTTGTTTAAACACAGAAACAAAATAAATAACAGGTACTGTTAGGTTTCTACTTCTGCTTCTGTGATTTAGAGAAGTCTGTAATTCATAAAATCACAAACATACTGACCTTGTTTGATTTCTCCTTAATATCATGTAACTTGAGAAGATCAAAATATTAATTAATTGCTTTGTTTTCAGGAGCAAAGTGTTAGGGAAAGCCTCTTTGCATCATCTTACAGTGTCCTTTGCTCTGAGTAGAAAGAGATTAATTATTCGTCGGGATGGACAGGGAAGACAGCTGGGATAGTCAATAGTGGTAAAAGTCATGCTTTATGGATCTACTTGCAAATAGGGGGCCCTCTTCATGGACACAGCTGTTTACAGTCCTGACCAAGTTCCTTTTGAGAAGTGAGAGACTGAAAATACAGTGAAGTACTGATTGTGTAACCAGGTGTTCTTAGAACAAATGTAAATATTGAGTGTGCCAATTGCTATTCTTCTCACGTGCACATAAAACTCTTCTCTATGAGGGATCATACCACTCCCCACTACAGAGACAGGATATCATTGCAATGTCTGTCCAGAGGACTTCAACTAGCTGTGGACCAATGACTACTGTGTTGGTGGTCCTTTCCTCGTCTTTCACTCTTTTACTCCAATTGGAAGTTGGGCTGCTGGTTTGCTACCCTTTGTACCGTATACTTAATATCTGTGCTATGGCTCAAATGCAAAGCATCAGCTGTGTCTGGAAATGGCAGGAAGGAATGTGTGTCATCTGGGAAGCCTGGATTTAAAGCTAGGTAAAACGACTGCTTGCATTAGACTTTGGGGCGTGTCCCTTTTGCAAGGAATGAACATCTTCTCTGTGATATAGAACAAAATCAGTTTTCACAGATGAGCAGATGCTTGCAGGATAAATGTTGTGTTTTATCAACCCCATATTCTCTTTTTTTCTGGATGCATGTACTGTCTCTTCCATACTGCTTTGCCGTTGAAACCTCGTGACTGTGCTCTGGCCAGTGGAATGGGGGTGGGATATGAATGATGCCTGTATGCCAAAACATAGAGCTGGGAAAATTTCCCTCCACTCTTCACTTTCCTTACCTCCTGGCCGGCTTCAGAGGACCTTGAGCAGGATCCTGAGTCCAGAGGCTTTGGAGAATCCACATATTGGTAAGGAGGCTAAATAAGAGCACATTACAGAGTGCTCCTGTGCCATATGAGAGATATACAGCTCTGATAAAAGTGATTTGAGATGCTGGGGTGAGATGCAGATTGGATCCCTGAGCTGGGAAGATCCCAGGGAGGATGGTGTGGCAACCCGCTCTAGTATTCTTGCTTGGAGAATCCCATGGACAGAGGAACTTGGTGGCTTACAGTCTGTGGGGTCACGAAGAGTGAGACATGACTGAGCATGCATACATACATGCATGACAGGTCATTTGAGCACAGAAAGTGTCCTCACGGTGTCTCTGCCCATCTCCCTGAGGGACAGTGTGGTGGAAACTACCATCCAGTCCCATCCATACTGGAGCTTGAGATCACTTCTCAGATGCCACAGTCGTCTTCATCGGATCCTTAACTCTGCTTTACCCCATGGCCTCTGTGTGTGTGTGTGTGTGTATGTGTGGGCACACGCATGCCCCTTATTATAAGACTCTGATCTACAGAGTTTTTAAGAGAAAATATTGTTGAGAGCCATCAACACAGCAAGAACTTTCCTATGTGCTGGGAATGCAATGGTAAACAAACTAGGAAAAAACCATGCCCTCATAGCGCTTACATTCTAGTGGGAAGGCTTGGAATTAGAATTCATTCTGCACATTCTTTTTCTGCTATACTCTATCCCTGCTGTTCCAGAACTGCTTTCCAGTTCCCAGATCAATTATCTTTCTGTATTCATAGGCTACATTAACATTAATGTTTTTTATCTACTGACATATATTGCCAACATGCAATCTGAGTATTCACCTATGTGAACCTTTCATTTTACAAGAGGATGATCAGTCAAAATTCTGACTGGCATTTTATGGCTACAGATAAGGAAGCAAAGAGCATATCTACAGATTTTTTTGTCTTCACAGATTCTGTGTCTTTGTAATCAAGAGCCAGATTCACATTATTTAGTTATCTACAGGTATTTAGAATCTATATAAAATATAAGATTGCTTTCCTAGGTAGCTCTTTTATAACAGGAGGGGAAAATATATAAGAATAGTATGAGTTGGTGCTGTAACAGTAACTATATTTGAAACTTTCAACAAAGTTTTTAGTTTTCAAAAGTGATATATACCAAATAAATATTATATAGTCTATAAGCTAATTTAAAATGTCTTGAAATAAGATAAATTTTTAAAACTGATTTTTAATTCAGAGCTTAAATAATATTTTGGTGGTTCAAACATTTTAAATAATTTTATTTAAAGTCTTTTGTAGAAGGAAATAAGAAACAGGAGACAGTTACATTCAATTTTCTCTTTGTACTTTTCTCTTGAGGAATAAAATGGCATAGATATGAAGGATCTTAGTATTTTAACCACACTGTGACTTTGAAATTTTTTATATTGATGTATTTCATTGCATAAAAGACTGAGTCAAGATTTTGGTGACATATCAAGGGTGACCAGTTAAAGATAGTCATTCTCTCTTATATGTCTGTTCAATGCAGGAGACCTGGGTTCGATCCCTGGGTTGGGAAGATCCCCTGGAGAAGGGAAAGGCTACCCACTTCAGTATTCTGGCCTGGAGAATTCCATGGACTGTATGGCCCATGGAGTGGCAAAGACTGAGCGACTTTCACTTTCTTTATCCTGCTCTTTATATTACTGCACTCCATAGAAAATACATGTTCATTTCTTTAGCTGCATAAAATTACCCTCTTAAATTCCTACACAATTTTCTGTATATTTTCTGTATATTTCACAATAAAAGTGTAGAAGTAATTTATCAATCTTGGAGGCTAATACTGAATAGTTTGCTCACCAAGACAGAAGAACTGCATTGTTTTCAAGTGCTGACAACTTTCCCGTATCACCCATACGTGCCACGTTTAGGTTTCTGATTCTGTCCTCTAAAATGTAGGAGCCTGTACTGAAATGCATCTGACTTTGATTGCATCTGGTCATATTTTTCCACCATCAGTTCCAGCCTCAGTAACCCATCCATCATAAGCTCCTGCTGGGTCCACACCACCTGTCTGCTCCACCTCTCGTCTCTCTGCATCAGCTGCTTGCATCCTTTCTTTGCATGGCTTTCCATCTATCTCTTCATTAGCTGCAGATGAAGCTTGTTGCTTCCCATCTGCCAAAAATACACTGGAATCTCTTCATTTTCTTGTCATAATCTTGCTTTACATAAAAATGAATGAAACCTTAAGTCTTTTCATGTGGTTGTAAAGCCTATGACAGCTTTGTAAATTAAATATTTAGAGGAATGCAGTTGGTCCAAAGTGAGTGCAGATCTGGAAGTATCATTGTGCCTTAAGAAAGAGATGGATATTTGGAAACTACTGAAGCAGGTTACTAACAGACCACCACTGCTATTTATGTTTTCATAGATTATTATAAGCACTATTATATATACCTTTATTATATTAATTATCCATCTCTAAAACACTAAACCATATCTTAGAAGTCTAACCAATTTTTTTTTGTAAGAGAGAGAAGCCTTGAATTAAATAATTTTTCAAAGATATCATTAAATACTTCACAAAATATATTTTACTTAATCATTAGAAATGAAGCAATACTGCTTCATTACGTCATATATTTATTTGATCCCTCAAATATTTAATAATTATTTTTTAAATTTCTGCATTCTGGAATGCATTGCCTTGGATGTTTGCTGCTAGAGAACTCACAATTGAACAGAAATAAAGGAGCACAAGGTTTAGAAGGGAACAGAGGATCTGTTCTGACTGACAGATCACCAGGGAGCTGTGGGTTCTCATATGCAGTGGACTCTGACCCTGAAGGAGGGCAATCTGCGAACTGGGGGTGGGGTGAGGGGGGCATGGGGAGCGGCAGTTTGAGGTAATTCTGTACAACAGATTCAGGGACTAGGAGTTGATTTGGTTTAGAGAGGCATGGCACATCTATGCAATACATGGAAAAAAAATCTGTCACTATTTTAATGTATTCTTTATACAGAAATTCCCTTTTCCCTTCCTGGTGAATGTCATCATACTGAAAACTGGCTAGGTTTCATAATTTTTCAGATAGCTACACTTCCTATTATAATCTCATTTTAGTATTTAATCTTATTCTTATTTTTTCAAACAAATAACAAAAATTTTATCACTTTTTTTCTTCCTTTTCTGTCATCAAATAAGTTTCAGTGAAACAAAAAAACTCAAATGGTTTTATTGTAGAGAGTCTTCCCAACATGTTAAGAATTTTTTTGAGAAAATCATTCATTATAGTGTCTCTATATATCATGAAAAATGTGATCCTTTATTATAAAAGATTATCAGGTAATGAATTATTGTTCTAGCCAGAATCAAACTAGTATCCTTGAGCTATTTTTCTTTTAATTGTTAGTCACTCAATCATGTCCAACTCTTGTGCAACCCCATGGACTGTAGCTCGTCAGGGTCCTCTGTCAATGAAATGCTCCAGAAAAGAATATTGGAGTGGGTATCCATTCCCTTCTCCAGGCAACCATCCAGACCCAGGGATTGAACTCAGGTCTCCCACATTGACCTGCATACAGGGTTCTCAGGAGGCAGCTGAGGTGGTCTGGTATTCCCATCTTTTTAAGAATGATCCTTGGTGTGTTTTGAGTCACACAGTCAAAGGCTCTAGTGTAATCAAAGAAAGAGAAGTAAATGCTTTTCTGGAATTCTCTTGCTTTTTCTATGTTTAGTAAACTTTTTTTTTTTAAATCAGTAAAAGTTAAAAGAATTAATATCTTTATTTTATGAAGAAATATTTACCATAATTTTAGCAACTTATTTTGCTACATTTTTATTCTGTCCTCCCATCAACATAATTTTGAATAGTTTTCAATTTTATGGAAATTGAACACTCATAGAAAACTCATCTATGCATATAACTCATAGTCATATATGCATAGATAAGAGATCTATTTATCATCTACCTCTTATTTTCCCTTTCTACATAGGGGGTTATCTGAGATATCTACCATGATGTTATCTTGATGTTAACTTGATAATTATACTTAATGATTGGGTTTTAGATATTTTAGGGACTTATGAATTATTTTATGTATTCTAATATATTTTAATGAGTAGGTATAATTCCTGTAAAACTTTCATTTTACCATTTTAAAGAATATCCATCTCCCAGAATAACGCATTGTATGTTGACGGTCAAATTTATGCTAAGAGTATTGTTCGGAAGGCAATACATTCCTTTCCTAGGATTGTGAGATTAAGCCTTATGTCAGAGGGAGGGAGAAGTACTCCAGATCTTAGAAGAGTATATAAAATTTAGTGATAGAAAATGAACTATTGTAGGCAAGGGGCAAGCACAAGGGACAATATATAAATAAAAGATAAAGTATGTGTTGAAGAATGTACAGCAAATAAAAAATTGAACTTCACCAGCAGTTTCAGATAGAATACTACTGGTTAAGCACATATAGAAGTGTGGGTTGGGTATGTTTCACCTTTTTTACAAGCGAAAAACCAAAAAACAAACTGAAGCATCAAGAATTCAAACCCCTTCCCTAAGATCGCACCTTTAATAGTTGAGGGGGACAGTAGCAATCAGTTCATGATGCATCAATCAAGGGTACTACATGGTATTCTTCAGTAGATGAGAAGAGATCTAATGCTTTCAACAAGGAAAACCA
Organism: Dama dama; assembly: GCF_033118175.1. Lineage (NCBI taxonomy): Eukaryota > Metazoa > Chordata > Mammalia > Artiodactyla > Cervidae > Dama > Dama dama. The sequence goes on from NC_083707.1 coordinate 13,582,897, forward strand.
ACCAGCCAAGGAGGTGCTTTGACAGGCACCCCTGGGGCAGGGCAGGATACAGATGAAAGGCAAGTGTCCCTGGAAGGAATGAAGAAAGAGAAAAGTTCTAGCTGCTTCTGAATCTGATCTGTTCACAGATTTCCTCTGACACAGTCCTTGTCACAAATTTAAGTCAATTTCAGCTTCCGACACATCATTAAATCCTTAAATGGACTAAGACTTGAGCTTCTAATAGCCATCTTATATTCTACTTAGAGGTGCCATGTAGTATTTGATATATCCCAGGACTTAGTATGCAAAGGGGATGAAGGGCATGAGAAAAAGTTTGAGTTTGAAATTTAAATGCCAAGTTTAAATTATTCTGAACACCAAACTATTCAAGCTAAATAAAGCCTGTCAATTTTGCAAGCAAAAGCAATTATTTCCTAATTTGTATGCATGTATATGTGTGTGAATAGATATTTGTAATTGTATTAATCACCCATTTTCAAGTTTCATTTTGTAATTGGAGAAGCAGATAGGAAGAAACAACAGAGGTTATTTCTTTCTTTCTTTTTTTTTTTTTAACCAATTAGACACTTATATCCTAGCTTGCTTTTCTCATCTGCGTCCTACTCTGTCCTAGGGGTACCAGGATTAGAAATCACCTCCCCTTACTCTTTCTTTGGGAACCAGACAAAAGAATAAAAGAACAAAGATAGATAGAGGTTTTGTACGTGTGTGTGTGTGTGTGTGAGAGAGAGAGAGAGAGAAGGAAAGAAAGGAAGGAAGGAAAAGATAGACATTGGAAAGAATTTCTAATTATCTCTGAGTTTAGGGCATTTAAAATCACCCTCAAGCTTCCTTTTTCTGACTCACTTGTCTTCTAATGTTAAGGCTGCTTGGAAATAAGATGAACCAAAAGATTTAAACATGTGTTTTAAAAAGATGCACAGCACCTGCAGGAAATGGTAATGAATCAAACCTTAATGCCTCACCCAAATTCCATGTAATCCAAATGCAAATGGTGTGAAATGAAGATAGACATTATGCCACTTTGGATATATATTTTTTTAATGGAAGAAAAACTCGGTGAGTATTCAATATCTCCATGTTTCATCATACGAGTTTAAAGTAAAAATTATGATTAGTGTGGCTGACTGTGCTAGTCTGAAAGTTAGGCTACCTTGTAAATCACAATCATTAAATGACTAAAAACAGATGTTTCTTAAATTAATATGAGTAAATGCGCCTTTCCTGTACCTCTACAGGTTGGGTAATCAGGTTTAATTTGTTTCGTTGAAAAATGGTTGACAAGGCTATTCATAAATTTTAGTCTAGTGATATCAAACCTCAAGGACTTCTTCTATCTACATGAACCTTAAAAATATTGTTTCACACCTAGATAGCCATAAGATATCCAGAGGGGCACCAAGGGATAGAATAAAACACACCATCAGAACAGAGCCTCAGGAGAGAAGACAGACTATTCATATCTGAGACTAGGTCTTCGGAACCCTGCCAGCGGCTGCCCTCCCCACCTGCTACTTTCTTAAGCCCACACTGGTCACATTCATGAACATAAGACTAACAAAAAGGGCCGCTGCTGCTGTGGTCAGTCACTCGGTCATGCCTGACTCGGCAACCCATGGACTGTAGCCCACCAGGCTCCTCCGTCCGTGGGATTTCCCAGGTAAGAATACTGGGGTGGGCTGCCATTTCCTTCTGCAGGGGATCTTCCCAACCCAAGGACTGAACCCACGTCTCCTGCTTGGCGGGTGGATTTTTCACCGCTGAGCCACCTGGAGAGTATTCCCAGCAGTTTAGCATCCATTTGATGAGTGTGTGGGGACCAGTCTAGATTCTGTTTACACAATTCTCAGTATCAAATATTCACACATCACAAGTATTTCTAACTATAGCTTCTACTGTCATCAGACAGTCCAAAACTGAGGAAAGCCTCGTTAAAACATTAGCAAGTGTTATAAGTGGTAAATTAAAGACATATTAGTATCTAAAGTGTGATTTTTATCCTCTGTCAGGTAACACTGCCAAGAACTCACTTTAGAAAAACTGAGCAGCAATCTGAGGTATTACAAGCACCTCTGCCTGAGGCAGTATGTGGAAATTCCAATAAATGGTCAAATATTTTATTCTTATTTACAGGGCTGAGGTTTGCTGAAGAGTCACCATCTGCTGAAGGGTCTGCATGACCTGGATTCTGTTCTTTTCTCTGTATCCACTGCCCATTGCCTTCCTTCACACTAGGCATTCTACCTTGGACAGCTCTAAGCACTGTCTATAGTGCATTCTTTTCCTGGCATCATTTGTCCACAACACTCTGCCTATATTCTTGTCACTCAAGGTGAACTCCCTGTAGCAGAAACACAGTTATCTCCTGGTTGCCTGCTAGAAATGTAGATTCTTAGAATCTACCCCAGATCTACTGAATGAAAATCTTCATTTTAACAAGATTCCAAGTTGGTTTTAAAGCACATCACAGTTTGAAGAACACTTCTCCCTCATACCACTAAGGTGAACTTTCTAAAATGTAGAACTCATAAGACTTCCCTTGTGGTCCAATGGTTAAGACTCTGCACTCCCAATGCAAGGGGCATGGGTTCGATCCCTGGTCATGGGAACTAAGATCCCATATGCTGCATGATGTGGCCTAAAAAAACAAACAACAAGCAAACAAACAAAAATGTGGAAGTCAAAACTGAGTGAATGAACATCAGTCATCCTCTCTCAGCCCTTACATTCATGGAGGACCGCAGTGGACAAGGAATCACCTGTTCTTCCAAATTGTGGATGAACACATCAAGACAACCATCCTCAATGACTTTTCCAACTCACCTAAATAGGAGGAGTGCTAGGACTACTAATTCAAGTCTTTGTGGATTAATTAGTTTTTCCATGATACTGGCCTGCTTTTTCACTAAAGGCAGACAATATAAAGAAGGCTGGGCACCAAAGAATTGATGCCTTCAAATTATGGTGCTAGAGAAGACTCTTGAGAGTCCCTTGGACTGCAAGGATATCAAATTAGTCAATCCTAAAGAAAATCAACCCTGAATATTCATTGGAAGGACTGTTGCTGAAAGTCCAATCCTTTGGCCACCTAATGCACAGAATTAACTCACTAGAAAAGTCCCTGATGCTGGGTAAGATTGAAAGCAGAAGTAGAGGGGGGCAGCAGAGGAAGAAATGGTTAGATAGCATCACTGACTCAATGAACATGAATTTGTGCAAACTCTGGGAGACAGTGGAGGACACAGGACCCTGGCTGATTCAGACCACAGGGTGTCAAAGAGTCAGACACAACTTAAACAGACAACATAAAGCCATTGTGGCCAGAATATGAGCTAGGATTTTTGAATGACCTAAAGTTACTTATAACCTTTCTTCTAATGCTTTTTTTTTTCTTTTCTTAAAATTAACATCTTATACAGACCTGGGAGAAAAGAGAGACTCTAATGTAACAGCTCCAGGAAATGCCATCCTGAAACATCTCAGATATGGCTCCACCTGTTAGCACACATATTAGCACAGATTCTACTAAAAAGCTGATGTAGACGTTCATTGACACTACGATACTCTAAGGGTTTGAAAGCATGAGAAATGGGAGACTCAGCTGTTTTACACTATAATACGTTGCTTGTCAACTTTTTCAAATCACAAACACCTTTCAAAACTTTGGAGAAAGAAACGTGGGCAAATCATATGAAGTAAAAATCAAATCAATTTGTATTTTCCACACTGAAAATAATTTCTAAGACTCTTGGGTAGTGAAAATAATAGTAAAACAATGTGTTCCCACTGCTCAGTTAAGAACAAATTTTACCACCCCTTAGCAATCTTCAGAAGATTTTTTAAAATCAGTATTTTCAGGTCAAAGAGTACTCAGAAAGAATTTTCTGTTCAAGTGTCATTTTATTACCCATTATTTGAAAAAGGTGATTCTGTTAAAATAATGTATCATAAAAATTTGACATGTTTTGATACATGAATTAACAATACAATGGAACATCATTCATTAAATTGAACATTTCCGGAAATACTACATTGAACAAACCCCCAGTTTCCTAGTGTCTTGATTATTTGGTAGGAGTAACTAAATTAAGCATTTGTGGATGATTAGTTGATGCCTCAAAGTCTTCATAGGGGATAGGAGTCTGAGATATATATTTCTGCAGTTTGAAAGTTACTTTGTGCTTTACAAATAAAAGTATTTTTAACTATTTAGAACACTCAACAAATATTCATTAGATTCCTTCTATGTCATCCTTGTCCTTGTCTGAAGTGTTAGAAATATCACAATAAAACTGAAAGGCACAGTCCCTAAGAGACAATAAGCAAATAATGAACAGAAAAACTAATGAAATGTTAGGAAGGAAAAACATAGAGTAAAATTATATAAAATATCTGGGAGAAAAGGTGGTTTGGACTAACTCAGGATAATCAAGATAGCTTTTCTTTTTTCTCTAAGGTGACATTTAATTGGGGAAGTGAAGATAAAGCAATACTATTAATAAAAGGCACTTGAGAAAAAAATATCCTAACCAAATAAATAACAGATGATAAATTATAACAATGAATTATATTCCAATGAGTATTTATCACTATTTCCCCAAGAATATTCTATGAAATTCTCTTAAGACTATACACACACCATCACGACCACCACCACCGTCACAACAACTATACTACCAAAGAAGCTTGTAAGATATAGCAAATTGTATGAACTTTAAGATATTAAAGAACCCAACAAATTTTGCAAGACAAATAGCTATTTTTGCTAATGTTTTCAAAATATCTTTAACCATTAAATTATTAATGTTTTGATAATTATTACAAGTTAACATCCACAAAATTAGAAAAAATCTGGCATGGGTAAATCATCATCAAAATCATCTTTGTCCTGGCAATGTAACAGTGTCTACTTATAGCGGATTTCAGACAGAAGCAGATTTCAATAAAAAAGGGCATGAGGTCCAGCTCTAAAAAGCCTTCAGTTGTTATTACACCACCATATGCCAGGCAGATTTTCTCTCCAAAAATTTTAACAGACATTTCTTCACCCATTAAGTTCTACTTCATTCATTTCTCTCTTCTTTCCTAGAGTACTGTAATAGTTCACTAAAATGAAGCCTTGCTTCCAGTAATTTTTTCCTCAAATGTATCACCTACCAGTTTCCTAACTGAAAGGTCGGGGCATGCCCCGGGAAAGTGCCGCACGGCAAATTCCGGAGGCTGGCTAAACTTCCGGGGACCGACCCCCTGCAGCCTGGTCCAATCAGGTACCAACACAGAGCCCTTGGACACTGACCGCCGCTGTAGCCCGCGCTTTCTTCCTTATATGAAAAGACCTGGCTTGGACACCGGCCCTGGCTATAAAACCCCTCCCCACCCCTCATACCTCGCAGACTCCCTTTGTCTCCTCACTCACCCGCCCCCGGGAGTTCTGCCCGAGAGCGACCGCTCAATAAAAGGCCTTTACCACCGGTCCTTAGAGGCGGTTTTTTCCTCCCGCGGCGTTTTTCTAACACTAACTTAACTATTTAAAGAAAGCTAACTATGACTACATTACATCTTCCCTATAAAATATCTGGTCACTCACAGTAAATCCCAACTCCTTGATATTTACATAAGAGCCTGCATGCACTTGTAGGATATATCAACCCCCAACCACCATTTCACATTCCAGGAACTTCAGACACATCTCACTCTTATGTAAACATCTCTGCTCCTTGTCCCCCATCTGCGAGGAAACCATATCACTAATACCATCCCCACTTCATTTCCTTGATCAAGCTAATCCCTAACCATCTATCACTGTCATCGTCATCATCATCAATAATACATGTCTTAGTTACATGACAGGTTCTGAAAGCAATGCAGTGAATGAAAAATAAGGCTCTAGATTCAGACTCTCTTCTATTCGAGTCTACCTAAGTCCCCTTTATCTCTATTTTTTTCTGATAGTGTTTATTCTTAAATTTAATCCCAAAATATCTTTTATGGGAAAACATAAGATGAATGATGTCATTTTACTTTTTACTCTTTTTTAAATAACAGCAGCTTTAGGTTCACAGCAAAATTGAGAGTTAGGTACCAAGATTTCCCATATACTCCTTGCCCCACATATGCATATGTCAGGAAGCATTTAACAAGAGGCTTCCTGTGTGCTGTTTTGGATCTGTCAGGAACCCTCTGGCCCTTACTGATTCCTGAATATTCAGGAATTAAGAGGAGAGGCACGCCTTTCCCGGGGCTGAGGAATCCAGGCATTTCTCATTACGGTGATAAGTACCCTCTTCCTTTTTATGAACCATACAGTAAAAGGTGATTGTTTGCAACTCTCTCTTTGATAGGGATCATGTTATGTTTTGTAAATCTGGAATTTTAATCTTTATCTTTGCTGAGAATAATCACCTTGTAAGACAGTATATATGCCCATGCCATGTTGATTAAAACACCTTTGCTCCATCAGAGCTTTGGTCCCTGTGTCTTTCTTTCTTTCTTTTTTTCTTTCTTTCTACTCCCCCCCCCCTCTCTCTCTCTCTCTCTCTCTCTATTTTTGGCTAATTCCTTGGAGCGTGGAGGCCCGCTGAGCTCACGTTCTTGCCCGGGCTTCTAAGACCCGCTGGAGAAGGTGCACTGTGCCGTCACCCACTCGAGAGGGCGCCCGGTGCCTACACGCAGCAGCGCGAACCCTAAGAACAGGACTCTACTGGCTTTCCGCGTAAACCAGGGGATATCAGCCTCTTTCTCTCTCTTACTCTCCGGACCACCAGGTTCCAGTCCATTAAAGGACCAACAAGCGCTATCAGCCTCTTTCTCTGTCTTTCTTTCTTATCGTCGACTCCGGACCACCAGGTTCCGGTCCATTAAAGGACCAACATGCATATTCTCTGCCATTATCATTATCCCCAACCAGTGCCATATTTTGTTATAATTGGTGAACTTACATTGACACAAGATAATCACCCAAAGTCCACAGTTTATCTTAGGGTTCACTCTTCATGTTGTTACATTTTGTGGTTTAGGACAAACATATAATGACGTGTTCACTGCTACAATATCATACAGGATATTTTCACTGCCTTAAAAATCCTCTGTGCTCTGCCCATTAATCTCCCCTCCCAAATCCCCAAACCACTGATCAGCACTGATGTTTTTTCCTGTCTCCATAGTTTTGTCTTTCCCAGAATATCATATGGTTGAAATTATATAGTATGTAGCCTTTTAAAATTGGCTTCTTTCTCTAAGTAATAAGCATTTAAATTCTGTCCATTAACGGGCATTTAATTTTCATTGCTTGTTACATCATTTACTTTCGGAGTTGAATAATATTTTCTTGTTCAAATGCATCATGATTTATTTATCTGTTCACCTAGTGAAGAACACTTTGGCTGCTTCCAATTTTTGGTGATTATGAAAAAGTTGCTCTCAACCTCTGTGTGCAATTTTTTCTGTGGACATACGTTTTTAATCACCTAGAGCCAGATATCCGGGAGTCTGAAGTCAAGTGGGCCTTAAGAAGCATCACTATGAACAAAGCTAGTGGAGGTGATGGAATTCCAACTGAGCTTTTTCAAATCCTAAAAGATGATGCCATTAAAATGCTGCACTCAATATGGCAGCAAATTTGGAAAACTCAGCAGTGGCCACAAGACAGGAAAAGGTGTTTTCATTCCAATCCCAAAAAGCCAGTGCCAAAGAATGCTCAAACTACTGCACAGCTGTACTCATTTCACATTCTCAAAGTAAGGCTCAAAATTATCCAAGCTAGGCTTCCACAGGACGTAAACAGAGAAATTCCAGACGTTCAAGCAGGATTTAGAAAAGGCAGAGGAAACAGAGATCAAATTGCCAACATCCGCTGGATCACCAGAAAAGCAAAAGAATTCCAGAAAAATATCTACTTCTGATTCATTGACTACACTAAAGCCTTTGACTGTGTGGATCACAACAAATTTTGGAAAATTCTTCAAGAGATGAGAATACCAGACCACCTTGCCTGCCTCCTGAGAAACCTATATGCAGGTCATGAAAAAACAATTAGAACCAGACATGGAACAATGAACTGGTTCAAAATTGGGAAAGGAATACATCAAGGCTGTATATTGTCACCCTGCTTATTTAATGTATATGTAGAGTACATTCATGAGAAATGCCAGACTGTATGAAGCACAGCTGGAATCAAGATTGCTGGGAGAAATATCAATAAACTCAGATATGCAGATGACACCACCCTTATGGCAGAAAGTGAAGAGTAACTAAAGAGCCTCTTGATGAAAGTGAAAGAGGACAGTGAAAAAGCTGGCTTAAAACTCAGCATTCACAAAATGAAGAGCAAGGCATTCTGTCCCATCACTTGATGGCAAATAGGTGAGGAAACAGTGAGAGACTTTATTTTCTTGGACTCCAAAATCACTGCAGATGGTGACTGCAACCATGAAATTAAAAGACGACTGCTCCTGGAAGGGACATTAGTTTGCCGACAAAGGTACATCTAGTCAAATCTATGGTTCTTCCAGTAGTCATGTATGGATGTTAGAGTCGGACCATAAAGAAAGCTGAGTGCCGAAGAACTGATGCCTTGGAACTGTGGTGTTGGAGAAGACTCTTGAGAGCCCCTTGGACTGCAAGGAGATCCAACCAGTCCATCCTAAAGGAAATCAGTCCTGAATATTCTTTGGAAGGACTGATGCTGAAGCTGAAACTCCAATACTTTGGCTGCCTAATATGAAGAGTTGACTCATTGGAAAAGACCCTGATGCTGGGAAAGACTGAAGGCAGAATGAGAAGGGAACTACAGAGGGCATTATGCTTGGATGGCATCATCAATTCAATGGACATGAGTTTGAGCAAGCTCTGGGAGATGGTGAAGGACAGGGAAACCTGGCATGCTGCAGTCCGTTGGGGTCACAAAGAGTGGGACACGACTGAGCGGCTGAACACCAATAACAAAGTTTTTAATCCTTTGGGTAAATACTCAGAAGTATCAGTACAAGCACTAGACTGTATGATAAGATTGTGAGTTCATGTGGCTGTGCTATTTTGTGTTCCTACCAGCAATAAGTGGTAGTTCCCGTTGCTCCACATCCTCATCTGATTTTTGCTGTCAGAGTTCTGGCCATTCTAATAGGTGTATTGTGGTATCTGTAATTTTAAATCTCTGATGACATATGCATGATGGGAAGCATCTTTTCATATGCTTATTTGCCATCTGTATATCTTTTTCTGTACCTCTATTTCGTGATTTGCAACATGGGACTAATCATACTTCCTATTTTTAGATGTGTTGAATGAATTATATAAATTAACCATGAAATGAGCTGAGAAGGATGTTTGGCTCATCTTAAGTAGCTACTAAGTACTATTTTTTTGCCCAGTTCTTCGTATGCTTCATTCCATCTGATTCTTGCTACAGAAATGTGATTTATCAGCATTTGCAGATGAGGCAACAAAGCTTCAATAGTTTCCACTAGGTATTTTAGGGGTTAAATTGTTAGATCTGGGTTATGACTCCGTATGTGTCTAATATCAGAGCAAGTTTTCATTAACCCCTCTATTATACCTGCAGTGAACACCCAGTTTTAGGATAGTGCTTCTAGAAAACACTTTCTAATGTGTCTACTTGACTTCTGAAACCTTTGCCCATAGCTCTGTTATTGGACTGCATCATTACACACTGCACTATAATTATCTGATTATGTAACCATCTCTTTGAATGATATTTTGGAAACCTGAGAGTAAGAAAAACATGTATTTTCCTTTTTTTAACAATCCTAGCACATAACAAAGTAACGTTCATGTATTAAGCAGTCAATCTATTTTTTAAAATATCAATAATATATAAGTGACTGGCCAGTTATCAGAAACTAGCCTTCAGTATAAGTGATGAATTTATGTATGTGTGTATATGATTTGAATTTGTTTTTAACAGACATCTTTTTGTAATAAAATGCAAAACGCTATTTTCCAAGTTGATTGGGGCTTCCCTGGTGACTCAGATGATAAAGAATTTGCCTGCAATGCAGGATACTCAAGTTCAGTCCCTAGGTCGGGAAGATCCCCTGGAGAAAGGAATGGCAACCAACTTCATGGATGAAGAGTCTGGCTAGCTACAGTCTGTGGGGTTGCAAAGAGTTGGACACGACTGAACAACTAACACATTCACTACCCTTTTCTGTAGCAAAACTCTGCTTTTTTTCAAGTTGATTATGAAATGTTAGTTATCACAGAAAATATTTTTTTAATTTTTTCACTAGTTTGTATTTAGCCTCATTACAACCATAAGGAAATTATGCATCACAGTCCCTAGAGTGCACCTTGGAAAACTATTTTCCATTATACAAAATAATAATTTACTGAACAAGTTCATATACTTAAAAAAAGGACAAATTAAGCATCTTTTTTTTTTTTTTAACCTACTTCAGCTAATTCTAATACTAATCTTTTTATAACCTTGACAAAGCTGTGAATGTTAATAAGCTTTAAGGGAGGAGGGGATAGAAATTGAAATCTTTATTCAAAAACAGAAAAACCTAATGATTTTATAAATAAGAAAGAGACTTCTTAGCATACTTCCTCTAATAGCTCAACCCCTCCAATGAATTGAGATGCTCCAAAAATATCCTCAGTTACATATTATAAGCTTGTGTTTCCTGTATTTTTCCTTATGGACACTACTTCCATAATCAACTCCATTCATTTATACGTCTAGTTGTATATTTGAAAAACCCTCTACCCGTCCCCTGTTCATATAGCTTATTATGAAATTTAATTCTTGAATTCCAGCAAGAGTGAAAATTAAAGTGAAATAATTCAGTAATCTTAATGTTCTTCCTTTATTTCTGACCTCTTAATATAAAAATGAAGGCACAATTTCCCATGTTGGTTAGTTACAGATGAATTTTTGCTGCTTAATTAATGTAATCATTCAAAAACACCACAGAATAATGGAAGTCTACAGAAATATTATATTAATTAACTTATAAATGAAGTAAAATATCTTTTCTAATCAATATTTCACGTAAGATGAAGAGCATTTGGGGTTGTTATCATCAAGCGCATCAGATAAATCTGAGACTTCCCTAATTACTGTAAATAAGTCATGGCACATGCTCGAATTTCTTTCAGACATTGTTTCCCATGCTACTAGCATTATGCTACTAATCAAATAATAATATTGAAGAACTTGTGGTACCTAGTTCAATACAAAAATATTTTCAAGGTTAACATACACAGTATATTATTTACAATATTATCGTGAATAATACACAGACACATGAGTGTCAAATACTTTATGTCAATTTATTGAGCAAATAGGTATGCCAGTTATACATTCATTTATCTCTGTATGGGAAATGTCACTAAAAATATGCAAGACGATACAGTGAAAATCTGGAAATAAGAAAATGCCTCCAAACAGTAGACAATAGCATACTACACAATAATGGGAATTAATGATCTAGCACTAAACATAGCAACATAGATCTATCTCAAACAATAAGCAAGAGAATGAAGGCACAGTGGTTAAAAACTGCATGGTTAAAATAAGAAAATCTAATTTTTAGTGTTGGAAGTAAGCGTAGTGGTTACTTTTGAATGGGTAGTGACTCCAATGGAGCAGGAGCCCTTATGAGTTAATAGAATATTGTTTTCCTTGACTAGAATACTAGTTACATGGCTGTGCTCAACGTTCAAGAATTTATACCACTGTATATTTCTGAAACTTCTTTGAAAGTTCTTTGAACTTGTATGTATATATGATATAATTCAAAAATTCATTCCAAAACATAAAACTAATGCTAAGTGGAAGCATCTGAAGTTTCAATAATATTCAAAAGATACTGAAAATAACTCATTACAAACTAAGAAAAATAATTTAAATTTATCTAATCATTAAGCTCCTATGTCTTTTTGCCTTTTAGAAGCTCTGGGTTTGTTAAAAAATAAAAAATAACACTAAGAAAAGTAATGTTAACTAAACACTATTATTTACACCAGAAGAAATTATCATTAACTATAGGATTCATGGGGTTGCAAAGAGTCGGACATGACTGAGAGACTGAACTGAACTGGACTGATAGGGTTATAACAGGCTTTCCAGGTGGCTCAATGGTAAGGAATCCTCCTGCCAATGCTGAAGACACAGGAGACACGGGTTCGATCCCTGAGTCAGAAAGATCCCCCAGAGAAGGAAATGGCAACCCACTCCAGTATTCTTGCTGGAACATTCCATGGGCAGAGGAGCCTGGTGAGCCCATAGTGTTGCAAAGAGTCAGACATGACTGAGCATGAATGCATAGGATATATAATACTTTGAATCAAATTAGTACAAATTAAGAACTTGTTTTAATCTTTCCATTCATTGATTCTGAATAAGTAAAATATTATTTGTTTTTATATAAATGTGTGTTCAACTGCAGAGATATGTTTTTGTCATGTTCCACTCAATTAAATTCCAGGAGGGTATACTGACCTCATTTTAATGCATAAACAAATATTTTCATGGTACATTGATTTTAATATTTTGTGAATTTGTATATTATTTCTAATTAATTAACCATAACCTCAATGGCTTTCTCTTTGTAAATGTGGTATATGCTTTATTATTTTCATGAGTGTTATCTTTATAAACTATAATTAAAAAACAATGATTATTTTACTGAGTGTACTTAAGATTTCGTAAGTATTCTTGAATCATTGAGATAATGTTTTGGTGGTATTTTATAGGATTTTTATTACATTTAATTCATATTTAAACTTGAGTTTTAAGAAATGCCAGACAAATCAAATATATTTGCTCTAGTAGAATGCAGAAATTATATATAAAACATATACATGTATGTGGATATTTTGTGTACATATATGTTAATATACATATTATATATATATATAATATAAACCTGCTAAAAAATAAAAGCATGAGGATGGTATTACCAAAGATCTGATATTTGTGGTTCCATTTCCAGAACTCTCCAGAATTATCTTTGCAGGTATTTGGAAGGACAGTGTAATATTAAAAAAGTACTCTCCACTCTAAGTATGTGCTGGATTGAGTTAATGTCGATGAAAACTTTTTCTCCAATTCTGTAGCTTATTATCTTAAAAGAGATAGACTTATTTAATATGGTTGTGATTGTACTGTGTAGTCTGAGTCTCTTCTTATTTTCATTGTTCCACCCTTGTGTTTACAATAGTGACCTATTGTCAAAAAATATCTTTGATCCGTAATAACAGGTAGTTTACCAAAATCCAGCTAAATTTGACAATCATGAAAAATATACTGAGACCTTGAATATTCTAAGTTAGAACATTTATCTATGCATTAATTCAAGAAAATAACCATGTTTTATGCAATGTGGGAGACTTTTTCTTTGTAACACTGATTGGAGTTCTGAGTCATCTTCCTAGCATGTATCACCCTTAATTCATTGTTGACAGTTTCCAATTCAGCATTCTTTATAAAGTAGTGTGTGTTGGTATATGTGTGTGTGTGGGGGGGGGGGGGTGGGGGTTATACTTCAATAGTTGCATGGCACAGCTGGTTTTAATCATTTTAAACTCACTGTCATGACTTTTCAAGAATTCCAAAGGTATTTGGTATTTTTTTATGGGAACATTGATTCTCTTTATTTGGTTCATGTAAGATTTAATTAAGTTACGTAACTGCAATAACAAGAACAGCAGTTATTTATCAGTTTGGGAACAAATGTGACTAACTCTCAACAAACATACAGCGAAAGGATGACAGCAGAGGCCACCAACCAACACAGTAGAGTGCAGAACATGAGCAGAGCCCACACAGTTAGCCAAGAGCATCCTTCCAGATGCTTTACAGGACAGACAGAGTGGACAGCTTGATCCAGTGAATCCACCGCACGGAGGTCGATGAGGGCAAGTCCAGGTGTACATGACTCGTTTTCACTAAAATCTGAACACGTATTTCCTATCTTTTAGGGTCAGAAAATGTGACTGCTTTCCATAAGATATGTCTCAAAGTCCTAAAAGGATAACTAAGCCTCTGCAAGGGTTTTATTTCAACTGTGTGGCTGAAAAGCCTGGGGGGTGTTAAGTGACCATAGAAAATTTAGAATCATTGAGAGATTCAAGGTCATTATCACCCAAGTGGCAAAACCTCTGAGGGTTTGGATGATTCTGCCTTCATACTTAGCAGCACATATCCCATGGCAAGGCCAGCACAGCTCCAAATGGGAGACACAAAGAGGTCAACATGATCTGAAATATGCATTTCTCATAAAGAAATACTCAGTTATCTGGCTTCCTCTGCCTTTTATCCTTTTGCCAATAAAAATTTACAACAACAACAACAAAATATTCAGAGAGACAGTAAGTTGATGCTACAGGGGGGAAAAAAAAAGGAAAAGAAAATCACCAGGCAACACTGCCCAGTAATTTTTAAAATACCACAAACAAAACAAAACAAAAATTTGAATCTCAGGGATATTCTAATTTGCCTGAAACCAGAGGATTTAAATTAGTGCCCATTTAGCTGCGTAATGATGTTGCAGAGATGGAACTTTATTAGGCCTTGATACTACATCCAGTTAAAGAACAGAAGCAAAATCCAGAGAACTTCCCTTGTAGAAGAAGAGCTTCAGTGAGATCCTGAGCCTGCCTATGCCATTAAATGATAATGATTCTTTTCATCCTATAGTAAAATTGACAACTCTTCTCTCACCAACTTACTAGCAACTTTTGTTTTCTTTCACTTTTTAAAAATTTAAGTATACATAGTGGATAATATATTAATTTCCTGTACATATTAATAACAGTGATTCAATATTTTATAGTTCATACTCCAATTAAAGGTATGACAAAATAGCTTTTATATTTCTCTGTGCTGTACAGTGTATCTTTGTTGTTTATTTTATACATAGCAGTTTGGATCCCTTAATCACATATTCCTATTTTTCCCTCCCCAAATCCCTCTCCCCTCTGGTAACCACTAGCTTGTTTTTTAATCAATACATGTGTGAGTCTTTTTCTGTTTTGACATATACATTCAACTGTTTTACTTTTCTTTTGAGTCTACATAGGGATAACATACAATAGTTGTTTTCCTCTCTCTGACTTGCTTCACTCAGCATGATACACTCTAAGTCCTTCCACGTGGCCGCAAACAGAGTAATTAGTGCCTGTGTGCATGCTCAGTTGTTCAGCTGTATCCGCCTGTTTGTAACCCCATGGACTGTAGCATGCCAGGGTCTTCTGTGCATGAGATTTCCCAGGCAAGAATACTGGAGTGGATTGCCATTTCCTTCTCCAAGGCATCTTTCTAACCCAGGGATCAAACCTGTGTCTCCTGCATCGGCAGGCAGATTGTTTACCAGTGAACTACCTGGGAAGCCTCAAGTCATTAGAATTCCATTATAAATATTATATAGATTGGTGGACACTTGATTTGTTTCCATATCATGACTATTGAAAATAATGCTGCTATGAACATTGGGGTTCTGGTATCTGTTTTAATCAGTATTTTCATTTTTGGATATATTAATATAACCAAGAGTATAATTGCTGTATCATGATTTGGGCTTTCCTGATAGCTGAGTATTGATCCGGCCTAGCTGTCCCTCAGGGGCCTCCACTCTTTCTTCCCACCATCCCAGAGCCCAGTGCCTGGCTCAAGCCTCACAGAGGTGCATGGTTGAGAATATAAGGTTACTAAGAAATGAAGGATCTCAGGCTCCTGCAAAAAAAAAGAAAAAAACACTTTATGAGTGTGGTGGAGGAAGATGGCGGAGTAGAAGGACGAGCACTCACCTTCTCCTGCGAGAACTCCAAAATTACAACTTGCTGCTTAACAACTATTGATAGGAGAATGTTGGATTCCACCAAAAAAAGATACACCACGCCCAAGGGCAAAGGAGAAGCCCCAGCAAGATGGCAGGAGGGGCGCATTAGCGCTTAGAATCAAACCGCATACCCACCAGAGACACTCGGAGGACTCAAATATACCTTGTTCAAACCAGGACCCAGAGACCCCACAGAGGCTGAGCCAGAACTGTGCTTACCAAAACACAGTGTCTCCTGTGGAAGTATAGCAGTGGCCTGCCTCGGGGGCAGCGGCTCTGGGTGCAGCAGTCCTGGGTGTGGCATAAGTCCTCTTATTAACCCACCATTAAGCTGCATAAGTCCTGGGTGTGGCATAAGTCTGCCATTAACCCACCATAGAGCTGCCAGAACTCACACAGGACTGGGGAAACAGACTCTTGGAGGGCACAAAGAAAACTTGTGCACATCAGGACCCAGGAGAAAGGAGCAGTGACCCCAAAAGAGACGGACCCAGACTTGCCTGTGAGGGTTCAAGAGTCTCCAGCTGAGCCGTGGGTCGGCGGTGGCCCGCTGCAGGGGTGGGGGCACTCAGTGCAGCAGTGCATGCTTGGGGCATTTTGAAGGAGGTCACCATCATCTTCATTACCTCCATCATAGTTTGGCCTCAGGTCAAACAACAGGGAGGGAACACAGCCCCACTCATCAATAGAAAATTGGATTAAAGATGTACTGAGCACGGCCCTACCCATCAGAACAAGACCCGTGTTCCAGTCAGTCAGTCTCTCCCATCAGGGAGCTTCCATAACCTTCTTACCCTTATCTATCAGAGGGCCAACAGAATGAAAACCACACTGGCAGAAAACTAATCAAACTGATTACATGGACCACAGCCTTGTCTAACTCAGTGAAACTATGAGCCATGCCCTGTAGGGCCACCCAAGATGGATGGGTCATGGTAAGAGTTCTAACAAAATGTGGTCCACTAGAGAAGGAGAAGAAAATGACAACTCACTCCAATATTCTTGCCTAGAGAATTCCACAGACAACAGAGACTGGTAGGCTACAGTCCATGGGGCTGCAAAAAGTTGGACATGACTGAGCGACTTCACTTTCACTTTCAGAGAAGGGAATGGTAAACCACTTCGGTATTCTTGCCTTGAGAACCCCATTAACAGTATAAAAAGGAAAATTATAGGACAATGAAAGATGAACTTCCCAGGTCGGTAGGTGCCCAATATGCTACTGGAGATCAGCAGAGAAATAATTCTAAAAAGAATGAAGAGAGGGAGCTAGGCAAAAACAATATCCACTTGGGGAAGTGACTGGTGATGGAAGTAAAGTCTGATGCTATAAGGAACAATATTACATGGGGACCTGGAATGTTAGGTCCATGAATCAAGGCAAATTGGACATGGTCAAACAGGAGATGGCAAGAGTGAACATAGACGTTTTAGGAATCAGTGAACTAAAATGGACTAGAATGTCAACAAAAGAGTCCGAAATACAGTACTTGGATGCAATCTCAAAAATGACAGAATGACCTCTGTTCATTTACAAGGCAAACCATTCAATATTACAGGAATCCAAGTTTATGTCCCAACCAGTAATGCTGAAGAAGGTGACATTGAACGGTTCTATGAAGATATATAAGACGTTCTAGAACTAACGCCGCAAAATATGTGCTTTTCATTACAGGGGACTTGAATGCAAAAGTAGGAAGTCAAGAGATACCTGGAGTAACAGGCAAATTTGGCCTTGGAATACAAAACGAAGGAGGTCAGAGGCTAACAGAGTTTTGCCAAGAGAACGCACTGGTCATAGCAAACATCCTCTTCCAACAACACAAGAGAAGACTCTACACATGGACATCACCAGATGGTCAACACCAAAATCAGATTGATTATATTCTTTGCAGCCAAAGATGGAGAAGCTTTATACAGTCATCAAAAACAATACCAGGAGCTGACTGTGGCTCAGATCATGAACTCCTTATTGCCAAATTCAGACTTAAATTGAAGAAAGTAGGGAAAACCACTAGACAATTCGGTATGACCTAAATCAAATACCTTATTACTGTACAGTGGGAGTGAGAAACAGATTCAAGGGATTAGATTTGATAGACAGAGCCCCTGAAACCTATGGATGGAGGTTTGTTACATTGTACAAGGGGCAGTAATCAAGAAAATCCCCAGGAAAAAGAAATGCAAAAAAGCAAAATGGCTGTTTGAGGAGGTCTTACAAATAGCTGAGAAAAGAAGATAAACTAAAGGCAAAGGAGAAAAGGAAAGATATACCCATTTGAATGCAGAGTTCCAAAGAATAGCAAGGAGAGATAAAAAAGCCTTCCTCAGTAACCGATGCAAAGAAATAGAGGAAAAGAGTAGAATGAGAAAGACTAGAGATCTCTTCAAGAAGATTAGAGATACTAAGGGACAATTTCATGCAAAGATGGGCTCAGTAAAGGACAGAAATGGTAGGGAACTAACACAAGCAGAAGATATTAAGAAGAGGTGGCAAGAATACACAGAAGAACAGTACAAAAAAGATCTTCACCACCCAGATAACCACAATGGTGTGATCACTCTCCTAGAGCCAGATATTCTGGAATGCAAAGTCAAGTGGGCCTTAGGAAGCATCACTATGAACAAAGCTAGAGGGGGTGACGTATTCTGGTTAAGCTATATCAAATCCTAAAAGATGATGCTGTGAAAGTATCACACTCAATATGCCAGCAAATTTGGAAAACTCAGAAGTGGCCATAGGATTGGAAAAATTCAGTTTTCATTCCAGTCCCAAAGAAGGGCAATGCCAAAGAATGTTCAAATTATTATACTATTGCACTCATCTCACACTCTAGCAAAGTAATGCTCAAAATTCTCCAAGCCAGGCTTCAACAGTATGTGAACCGTGAACTTCCAGATGTTCAAGCTGGATTTAGAAAAGGCAGATCAAATTGCCAACATCTGTTGGATCACTGAAAAAGCAAGAGAATTCCAGAAAAATATTTACTTCTCCTTTACTGACTATGCCAAAGCCTTTGACTGTGTGCATCACAACAAACTATGAAAAATTCTTAAAGAGATGGGAATACCAGGTCACCTGACCTGCCTCCTGAGAAATCTGTATGCAATTTAAGAAGCAACACTTAGAACTGGACATGGAACAACAGACTGGTTCCAAATATGGGAAAGCTGTATGTCAAGGCTGTATATTGTCACCCTGCTTATTTAACTTATATGAAGAGTATATCATGCAAAATGCCAGGGTGAGTGAAGCACAAACTGGAATCAAGAATGATGGGAGAAATATCAATAACCTCAGATACACAAATGATACCACTCTTATGACAGAAGTGAAGAAGAACTAAAGAGTCTCCTTATGAAAGTGAAAGAGGAGAGGAAAAAGATGGCTTAAATCTCAACATTCAGAAAACTGAGATCATGGCATCCAGTCCCATCACTTCATGGCAAATAGATGGGGAAATAATGGAAATAGTCAGAGAATTTATTTTGGGGGGCTCCAAAATCACTGCAGATGGTGAATGCAGCCATGAAATTAAAAGACACTTGCTCTTTGGAATAAAAGCTTTGACCAACCTAGACAGCATATTAAAAAGCAGAAACATTACTTTGCCAACAAAAATCCATCAGGTCAAGGTTATGGATTTTCCAGTAGTCATGTATGGATGTGAGAGTTGGACTATAAAGAGAGCTGAGTGCTGTAGAATTGATGCTTTTGAACTGTGGTGTTGGAGAAGACTCTTGAGAGTCCCTTGGACTGTAAGGAGATCCAACCAGTCCATCCTAAAGGAAATCAGTCCTGAATATTCATTGGAAGGACTGATGCTGAAGCCAAAACTCCAATACTTTGGCCACCTGATGCGAAGACCTGTCTAATTGAAAAAGACCCTGATTATAGGATGGATCAAAGGTGGGAGGAGAAGGGGACAATAGAGGATGAGATGGTTGGGGAAGGGGAAGACTGTCGATGAGATCACCAACTAGTTGGGACATGAGCTTGAGTAAGCTCCCAGAGTTGGTGATGGACAGGGAAGCCTGGTGTGCTGCAGTTCTTGGGGACACGACTGAGTGACTATTCTGAACTGAACTGATTTGATAGCTCAGTTGGTAAAGAATCCACCTGCAAGTCAGGAGACCCTAGTTCAAATCCTGGGTAGGGAAGGTTAGCTGTAGAAGAGATCGCCAACCCACTCCAGTATTCATGGCTTTTCCTTGTGGCTCAGCTGGTAAAGAATCCACCTGCAATGTGGTAGACCTGGGCTTGATTCCTGGGTTGGAAGATCCCCTGGTGAAGGGAAAGGCTACCCACTCCAGTATTCTGGCCTGGCTTGCAAAGAGTCGGACATGACTGGGTGGCACTCATACACTTCACTCACTATAGTAATTCTATTTTTAGTTTCTTGAGGAACTTCCATGTTTTCCATTGTGACTACACCAATTAACACTCCCACAAACACTGTACAAGAAAGGATTTTTCTTCACATCTTCACTAAAATTTATCATTTTTAAACTTTCTGATGATAGCTTTTCTGTCAAATGTGAAGTGATATTTCATTGTGGTTTTGATTTGTATTTCTCTAATGATTAGCAATGAGCACTTTTTCATGTAGCTCTTAGTCATCTGTATGTCTTCTTTGGAAAACAATATATTCAGGTCTTCTGCCTAGTTTTTAACCAGATTGTTTTATAGATATTTAGTTGTATGAACTGTTTAAACATGCTTGATATTAATCCTTATCAGTCATATTATTTGCAAATATTTTCTCTCATTCAGTAAATTGTCCTTTCACTTTGTCAGTGGTTTCCTTTGCTGTGCAAAAGCTTTTAAATTTAACTCAATCCCATTTGTTTATTTTTACTTTATTTATTTATTTGCCTTAGGAGTGAGATCAAACCAAAAAATATTGCTATGATTTATGTCAGTGACTGCTCTGCCTATGTTCTCTTCTAGGAGTTTTATGGTTTCAGGGTTTACATTTAGGTCTTGAAACATTTTGAATTCATTTTTGTATATAGTGTCAATAAGGTAGGCCACACTCTTCCCATTTTACAGATGATAATATAGAGACTGAAGAAAATAACTACAATAACAAGCTCTAGAGTTCAGATTTAAAACTGAATTATTTGACTCAATGATTAAATATTCCACTGTGCAAATATCTGATCACTGAATGAGCTTCCCAATATCATACTTACAATTAAAAATAAAGTTAAAATAAGGACTCTAGTCTCTAGACTTTTAAATCAAAATACTTTTTCATATACCACCTTCTGATCTAATTTATTTTATTGTGTTTTTATGGCAACTGAGTTATGAACATGCTCTTTTTATTTGGTCTATTGGTTCTCACGGAACAGTAATTGTTTGCTAACTTTTACCTGAAATTGACATTTGCAAACAGAATACTTGAGACAGTGGTAAGCGAACACAAAAATCTGCTTTTGGCAATAATGGAAAATGAACTTAAATTACTGAATATGTTTCATTATAAAATGTTAAAGTAAAATATCACAGCACACCAAAAAATCTTTGTATTTGATTTAGTACTACTGTCATTGGTGGTAGGCATGACTTATTAAAGTAGTAAAATAAATGTGTAAAACTTGATATGAGAAATTATGTAGCATTTATAATGCTAAGCCTGTTCCTATAATAGAAACCATTAGAGTTATATACATGGTCAAATAGTAGCAGATATTACAGATGCTGGATAATTATCACTATTTTATTAAGGGAAATTAAAAACTGCCAAAGGAAAATATTTTTGAGGGAAAAATGCATTTCTAAATAAGGTAGAATAAATTGTAGTTATACTTATGTAGATGGACGAATCAGGTAAACTTGTGGTGGAAGTTCAATAATAAATGATGAACATCAATTCTACAAAATTCCAATGGGAAAAAAGTTCAGAATTATGTCTAGCTCCTATTGCACAATAATTATCAAGAAGATGAGAAAGTAAAACAAGTATGAAGCATAAAGGATATGAAAAGGAACTACTAGCTATTCAAAACACTATGCAAAAAAAAACACACTATGCAAACAGCTTCAGTTCCATATATCTTAGTTAATGGTCATCATTAAAATAAAGATTTAGATTTTTGCTATGCAGGCTTATCTCACTAAAGACATTTGTTTGTGGCTGCTGATAGAAAATAATAAAGCATATAACTAATTAAATAATAAATATAAGTAATATCTCCTAGGGCCTTTTTACAGAGTACTTGCATGTGCCTTGTTTCATTTAATTATTATAATAGTATTGAGAGGTAATATTACAGCTTAATTATAGAATAGAAACTAATGCCTCACGTGTCCAGTGGAGGCCAGATTTCATAAGCGAGAGCATGCGGGCTAGGGCTAAGTCACTTCAGTCGTGTCTGACTCTGCGACTGTTTGGACTATAGCCTGCCTGGCTGCTCTGTCCATGGGAATCTCCAGGCAAGAATATAGGAGTGGGTTGCCATGCCCTCTTTCAGGGAATGTTCCTGACCCAGGGATCATACCCACATCTCTTAGGTCTC